>NW_023596461.1:39264412-39296094 GCF_011947565.3 Pollicipes pollicipes
TGGTGACCGCCGGGCGTGCCGCAGCGTGTCCCCGGGACGCCCTCCGTCCCTGTCCAGGTCTGGGTGGTGAGCTGAGCTGTGACCTGGACTGCGCCGCCCGGCAGGACCGTTCGGCGCCACGACGCGGCAGCTCAAGCTGCAGGGCATGGACCCGCTGGTGCTGGTCGACGCTCTGGCCTACATCATGGGCCACGAGGAGAAGGAGCTGTGCAAGCCGGGCCGGGTAGCCATCCAGGTCATACTGGGCACCGCCACCACCGTCATGGGCTCCTTGGAGCGGGTCAGTACACGACTCGGCCTTCAAGGGCGCCCGGCGTTTGACCCGGGAGGGATGGGGGGGGGGGGGGCACTTAAAGTTACTTTGACACAGATCAGTGGCCATCGGCCTTTGTTGTCTCTTTGCCGGTCCTATGTCCATCTTTCTGGTTCGGTAGGGTAATTCCTGTTCCTTTCATTTGGCAGCTCTGCTGGTTCTGCTCCCCGTCCTCGCAGCTGTTCCCTCTCCCACTTGCTGCCGACTCTGCGTCCTCCCGTGCTGGTTCTACATCCCCCCCCCCCCGTGCAGCAGACCAAGCTGCCGCCATGCTGGCTGACCACGTACCACACGTTCATGGTCGTTTGTCAAAGATTGATCCACACGGTGGGTATCATGAATCCGGCCCGGCGAACACTGCTCATAAAAGTTACAGACATTTACACATTTACAACAAGTACGGTCACGGCCACAAGACCTACCAAAAACAGGCTGGGACATGAAACTGGGACAGCTGGCCCCTTGTGCTCGTTTCCGCTCATCACGCTAACTCCCTGTGTCCGTTTCTGCTCACCTTGCTGACTCCCTGTGTCCCGTTTCTGCTCACCTTGCTGACTCCCTGTGTCCGTTTCTGCTCACCTCGCTGACTCCCTGTGTCCGTTGTGTTCCGGTGGTTTGCCATCGGCGCACTGACTCGTACGGTGAGTTCTCCGCTGTGCATCATCTCATGTTGACTGGGTTCGTCCCTGCTGACTAACCATTCCGTGTTGACCCCGCGTGTCCTCTTACTCGACCGCCTCCTTGCAGGCTGTGTCCCACCATGCTGACCATGTGTGCGCATTCCTGCTGACTGTGTCCTTCTTCGCTGGGTGTGCCCCTTCCTCTGGTTGCGCTGTGTTTCTGCCTCCCTCGCTCTCCGTTGACGCCGTGTGACCCTCCGTGGCGGCCGGGCGTGCGTGCCTCGCTGCTGACGCGCGCGGCACGCGGCCGCCACCGACCCACCGCTTACGGGCGCGCGGCGCTCTGCCCGGCCAGGCGTGTCAGCTGCCGCTGATGGAGTACCTGTCGGAGCGGCTGTGCGGCCTCTGCTACGAGCGCGCCTGGTACAGCAAGCTGGGCGGCTGTGAGGCAATCGGTGCGCTCACTTCGTTCATGGCCATCCGCTGGCTGCTCGAGCGACAGTACATCTTCGTGCGCGCGCTGCTGTTCGTCATGACAGACCTCAGTGGCGAGGTGAGACGAGCGAGAAGCGCGCGACTCTCAGGCGACCACCGGGGTGGGAACGTGGCGCACCGACCCGCGCCTTTGTGTTCAGAGTATTCGCATGTCGACAAGATGAAACTAAGGGGGCGGCAGGTGTCGGTCGGAAGGGGGCTGGACGTCCACGTGGGTTGTGTGGGTTCCATTTCCTGTCGACGTCGTAGCTTATGCTGTAGTTAATGCTCCGAGAATTGTCATGCGTCTACATGCACCATGCGATCTTTAAAACAAGATTGGACGATCGTAAGTTTCGATATAATTCCCGAGATAATCGTCTTTTGGATGTTTATCGCCCACCAAACTGGTTTCGAAACCTTGTCTAGATATAAAGGGAAAGCTTGGAATGCTGAAGCATATGATATTTGTCACGTATTGTGTATTTGTTAGGCATCGCGGAGTATTTGTGTAATTCATGTACACCCCTTGACAAGTCGCCGATAGCGGACCGTGTTTGGCCGTCTGATGTTGGACCTGCCGGTGACTGACCGGCGCCGACTGGGTGCGGCCGCCAGGTGTCGAGCGGGGCGGTGGACAAGGCGCGTCAGAACATGGACCGGCTGCTGACGGCGTGCGCGTCGCCGTCGCCGGCCGACCAGGCGGGGGACGGCGAGCTGGCCGCCGTCCGCGCCAAGTCGCAGCATGACGTCACCAACGAGCTGGTCCGCCAGCTGACCAGCCCCAACAGCACGGCCCGGCAGCAGGTGAGCCGTGACACGATTGTCTTAGTTTTTAGAAATCTTCTCAAACGCCCAGTGTGGTTTCAGGAAAAAACCGTAGCACCATTGATCATCTTTTAGCCGTGGACTCAACTGCGCGCATTTCTTTTTAAGGAAAGGCGACACGTAGGAGCTGTGTTCTTGGACATCGAAAGGGCCGACGACACAACCTGGCGATATGGCATCTTACGGAAGCTGTTCCAGTATGGCATACGCGGAGCTATGGCTACCATTCTTATGAACGTTCTTGCTGGCCGTTTCTTCCGAGTCCGTGTTGGTTCCATATGCTCGAAAAGATACGCCCAAGGGAACGGCATACCCCAGGGCAGTGTTCTAAGTGTTGCGTTGTTTGCTGTCATGATAAATGATATCGGGGACAGTCTTCCCCAGGCGATTGGCCGCTCGCTTTTCGCTGATGACCTCGCCATCTGGTGCAGCTCTGTCACGGCAGCGTCCATGTCGCGCCAGTTGCAGCTGGCTGTGGCGCGCTTAGAAAGGTGGAGGATACTCAACGGGTTACGGTTTTCGACCTCGAAGACAGTCTCCGTCCACTCTTGTCGACGCCGACGTCATTGTCCCGACATGGCGCTTCAGCTTTATGGACAGCCGATTCCCTGCAATACGGTGGCACGGTTTTTAGGGTTACATTTTGATAAGCGTTTGACCTACAAGGAGCATCTTACGGAGCAGGTCGGAAAACACTTAGTGTTATACCGTTCACTGATACGCTCCCAGCTAGACTATGCGTGTTTTGTATATGATGGCGCCTCTGAGTCCGTAAAACGTACATTGAATGCGGTTCATCATGCTGCGTTGAGGATTATTACTGGTGCATTTTGTACGTCTCCGACTGCCAGCTTGCTTGTGGAAACCAACGGACCTTCGCTGGCTACCCGAAGGAAGTTGTGGGGGTTGCGGTACACTTGTAAGCTCGTGGAATTCCCGAACCACCCAACACATGACGCCGTGTTCTCACGCCACACATCTAATGTTTTTCAACGCGAACAAACATCACGCGTGGCGCCGATCTGTGTGCGTGTTCATAATGTTCTTCATGAGAGTGGCTTAAGTTTTCGGGGTGTGGCACGCCCACGTACCCTGCCAACCGCTATGTGGAGGATAGTATCGCCAACTGTCGACATCTCATTGTCGGAGGTTCGAAAGCAAATATGATTCCGTGTGTTGCCAGACTAACAGCTCTGAAACATATCGAGACTTATCGGGACTTCAGAATTACTTGTACAGACGGCTCCAAAACGGACACAGGTGTTGGTTCCGCCTTTGTGTGTGGCCCCGATACGCGATTATTTACACTTGCCAGCCCATGCATCCGTGTATACTGCAGAACTTGTGGCCATCATTAAGGCGCTTTGCTTTATAGAGGCGACCGAAGGCAGTCTGCACGTGATTTTGTCGGATTCCCTAAGTGCTCCTTCGGCATTAAGACGTTTTTATCCGGTAACTCCGCTTATACAGGACATTTTACTGCGTCTCGACTCTCTGTACCGGGCTGGCAAGACCATAGGACTTTGCTGGATTCCGAGCCACGCTAGGCATTGCGGGAAACGAGCTGGCGGACGCTGCCGCAAGGCGTGCAACTTTGCGTCTGTCGCAAAGCGTTCCCATTACCCGCTGCAGACCTATACTCAGCCATCTCTACTTTTTCGCGAGAATGGCAGAGCACATGGGATGAGATGGGCACCAGCAAGCTGAGAAGCATTAAGTCGATTGTTCAGGAATGGCAGTCATCCTATCGAAAGTCGAGACGGGAGGAAGTTATCTTGTGTCGCTTGCGGATTGGCCATGCGTATGCCACACATGGGTACCCCCTATGTCGCAACGAACTACCACGGTGTCGCCACTGCGACGGCGCGCTCACAGTGGAACATGTGCTCGTACGCTGTCCCGTACTATGCGTCGAGCGTCCGGGTACCATGGCCCGGTTACGTCGTCCCTGATTCTCCGATTTACTATGTGACAGCTCAACATGTATCGAACATAGCCTCGGTTCGTATCGCATGTAAAGTTCTGCACTTTATATGCACCTGCCTGAAAAGTTCGTACCGCGTGTAGGAAGTTTTTAGGCTGCTGAAAAGCTTTTATTAACATTTTATCATGGGTTCACCTAATCGGACATCAGTGGTGACGACTCTCACGTTCCTGTCACGACTCAGCTGTTTTCATTTCTGACTGATGTAGGATTTTTCAGCCATTTGCACTCGTAGGTAGTCATTAGTTGTTATGGGTGCAAAATGACCTCAGTAGTCGGCGCGCCCCAAAACTCCAATCAACAACCACAAGTGAGCCGTCCCGCACCCCACGGCTGGCGACGGCACGTGCACGCGAGGGGTACCTCAGCTGGCCTCGGACGGCTGTCGGCCCGTCCGCCGCCCTGACTCTCGGCACGGCTGGCGACGGCACGTGCACGCGAGGGGTACCTCGGCTGGCCTCGGACGGCTGTCAGCCCGTCCGCCGCCCTGACTCTCGGCACGGCTGGCGGCGGCACGTGCACGCGAGGGGTACCTCGGCTGGCCTCGGACGGCTGTCGGCCCGTCCGCCGCCCTGACTCTCGGCACGGCTGGCGACGGCACGTGCACGCGAGGGGTACCTCAGCTGGCCTCGGACGGCTGTCGGCCCGTCCGCCGCCCTGACTCTCGGCTGTCCGCAGGCGATGCACAGCCTGGAGCTGCTGTCGCGCATCCTCAAGCGGTCCACCTCGGAGCTAATCCAGCCGCACAAGGAGGCGCTGGCCGACATGGTGCCGCCCAAGAAGCACCTGGTCAGGCAGCAGCCGGCCAACGCCCAGATCGGCATCATGGATGGCAACACGTTCTGCTACTCCCTGCAGCCGCGCCTTTTCACCATCGGTAGGCGGCTAGGAGCCGTTAGCGAACTGTTCTGTTTTGTCTGGTGTTGCAATGGTATGTGAAGGCGTGTGTGGTGTGATTCTGCAAGGGGAGGATTGGCCGGACGGTCTGACGAACGGGACTGCGTCAGGTTACTGTCGGCCCTAAATTCCATCTGGCATGCCATTTACACGCTATTCAGAAATGTATTTGTAAACGGCCCGCCGGCGGAGGCAGAGCTCGCTGTTGAAGCAATCAGAATGTATGGTAACGGAAGAATCGCGCCAGGAGTTCACGCCAGGTGACAAGGGCGAGGAATTAGACCCGACGCACGCTACGGATTCCCCGTTTCTATTGCGAAACGGGACTGCTGTTTTCTTCCGAAGGGAATATCATCTACGTAGTGTTCGACTGGACAGGGGTGTGACCGAATTCTAGCGTTACGACCGGCGTCGCCGGAAATGTGAGGTCAACATCCCCACGGTCCAGTGTAGCCAGTGATCCTCGGTGGGATTGCCTTCGGACAGCCGAGGAGGGGGGGGGGGGGGGGGGAGCTTAGAGCAGACCGAGTTCCGTGATTGGGCTTGGTGGATGTTGGCCGTTTCGGTGCCCTCGTCGCACATTCACTCCGCTAGCTTCTCAGACTTGTGCCATATGCTGATGCGCAGGTCTCGCGGTGCACTACGCCCCTGAAGTTTTGCGCTTCACGACGTGTCGTGTTGTTTGAGACGAAGGCGTGCTCTGGGCGTCGTGAGAACTGGTATTGGGCGGCATGCTTCTTCGGTGGTGGGCCGGTGCGATGGGGATGCTGTTCCCTCGTCTATCCCGATCTGACGCCGCCAGCCAACCTGCGTGAGCTGCGGCTGTGGAAAGAGCTGTTTTCCCCGTCTATCCGAGCTTACGCCGTCCGGCCGACCGCGCGGTGATCGGCGGCGGTGGGAGAGCTGTTTTGTCCCGCGTCGGTCTTGACTGGGTGCTGGCTGTCGGGCCCGACTGCGGCGTGAGCGACCGCGTGAGCGACTGCGGGCGGTGGGAGAGAGCTGTTGTCCCGCGTCTGTCCCGAGCTGACGCCGCCAGCCAACCGTGCGTGAGCGGCGGCGGTGGAAGAGAGCTGTTGTCCCGCGTCTATCCGAGCTGACGCCGTCGGCCGACCGCGCGTGAGCGGCGGCGGTGGGAGAGCTGTTGTCCCGCGTCTGTCTTGAGCTGGCGCTGTCGGCTGACTGCGCGTGAGCGACTGCGGGCGGTGGGAGAGAGCTGTTGTCCCGCGTCTGTCCCGAGCTGACGCTGTCGGCCGACTGCGCGTGAGCGGCGGCGTTGAGAGAGCTGTTGTCCCGCGTCTGTCTTGAGCTGACCTGATCTGGTGTGATCTGCTCTGATCTGTCCTGAGCTGACGCCGTCGACCGACCGTGCGTGAGCGGCGTGTCCCTGCGTCGGCAGACCTGACGGTGAGCGAACACAAGGTGTTCTTCAGCGAGCTGTTCTCGCTCTGCGAGGCGGACGACAGCAGCCTGTTGAAGCTGCCCTGCTACAAGTCCATCAACTTGACGTCCATCCGCCAGTCGGCTCTCCGCTGCCTGGCGGAGTGCTACTACATCCCCAACTACCGCGACAAAATCTTCTCCGTCCTCTACAACCGGGCGCTCAACTCCAGCAGCGCCGAGCTGCAGGAGTGTGGCTTCCAGTGCATGAAGAAGCTGATTGCCGGCGCGCAGCCGGACATGGAGGTGGTGAGTCCCGCCGACGGCCCCGGCTCTGATCCGCTCTGCCAGCAGCCTCCAGGCTCGGAGGACAGCTAACCCGCAATGCACCCTTGTTACAGGACATTTTGACGCTCTCGATAACGTTAAATGGCTGGAGAAACGGCAGTATTGTGCTGGATTACAGGTCGCCAAGGGGTACATAACAGGCGACGAGCTGCTCTGTCTGGTCTGGTTTCGTTGTGGACACAGCGTTTAGCCGTTGCGTCTGTCCTCTGACCCGTTCGTGGCATCTGTCCGGCAGGTGCACAAGGAGATGCGTCCGCTGCTGCTGCTGCTCGGCGACCACCGCTCGCTGACGCTGAACGTGGTGCCCCGGCTCAACTACCTGACGCGTCTCTTCCCCAACACGTTCAAGGAGAAGCTCTGCGAGCAGCTGGTGCAGCACCTGCGCAAGTGGATGGAGGCGGCCATTCAGAGCGCCTCTGCGGGCGCGCCTGCTGCCGGCGGCGCCGCCGGCGACGCCGACAAGGAGAAGGCGGCCAACCTACGCACGGCGCCCACTGCCACGCAGGAGTACCAGATCTGCACGGCCATCCTGGCCATCTTCCCGCAGATCCCAGCCGCCTCCAGCCGGTACGTTGGTCGCCGGTCGGGAGGAGGTGGGAGGTGGTGCGAGGGACGCCGGCCAGAGATGCGGAGTTGAGGGCGGGCGGCAGCCTGGTATGGTGGAGGGTGGAGGGCTGGGGTGCCCTCCAGGGATGCAGACGCCCGCGTTAAGGAACGTCACCTATGTTTCGCAGCGGGGCATACGTGGGGCTGCCTTTGCACCACAGCGGCTTGGGACGTGGGTGGGTGCCTCCAGGGCTTCATGATGAATCGTGGATGACCGACTGCCGTGGTGTAGCATGGGCGTTGGGTGGCAGTCTCCATTAGTCCAGAGTGCAGAGGTAGCGGCGGCCTTTCTGCAGCCTAGGATGGAGAGTGGCAGTGGGCTTTAGGGGTGTGGGTGGAAGGCAGCTTCCAGAGGTGTAGGGCGGAGGGCTGGTGACAGTACTCAGGGCTCTGGGATGGAAGGCGGAGGGCAGCGTCACAGATGCGGGGTTGGGAACGGATTATGAGTTTTCTCCGTACGTTGATCTTCGTTGAACAGGCATTTTCCTCGGCGTGTGTTGTCAATGATCGTTCAGCTGCTGACGCCGTGCTTTCATTATCACCTGGCACTGTGTGGCACCGGAACTGGAATGGAATGGAATGGTCTGGGCCACTCTCACCTGTCATTCAGAATGACGCCATCCGTCCGTGCCGCGGGCGTGGTGCCACAGTCGGGACCCGCTTGCAGCCTGAGTAGTGGGTCCCCTGGCTTATGAGCCGAGTGCCGGCCGGGACGCCGCGTGCGCGGCCGCCGCCGGACGTACCGCGCCGCGCGCGCACGGCGGCGGCGGCGGCCGGGCGGGCGCGGTCTGACCCGAACGTATCGCGCCGTGCGCACGGCGGCGGCGGCCGGGCGGGCGCGGTCTGACCCGAACGTATCGCGCCGTGCGCGCCCGGCGGTGGCGGCGGGGCGGGCGCGGTCTGACCCGAACGTATCGCGCCGTGCGCGCGCGGCGGTGGCGGCCGGGCGGCGCGGTCTGACCCGGACCCGGCCCGTCGCGTTGGCAGGTTTGTGGAGCTGCTGATCCATCTGGTGCTGACCACCGAGTCCCAGCTCTGCGTGGATGCAGGCTCCACCATGCGCACGCCGCTGCTGCAGTTCCTGGCGCGGTACCCGCAGGTAGGCGCAGGGGCTTAGTGGCACCCAGCCGTCGTCACAGACGCTCTCGCCAGCGATAGCAACCCACGCGCAGTGGTGAACAGAGCTCTGAAGTAAAACCCAGCGAGCGCACAGAGACCTGGCCACATGCCTTTGCCAGGGCCGTTCCGTATGTTTTGATTTGCCGCGTCAAATGTCTTGCTTTGCCGTGAGGAGGTTTAGATTTGCCATGTTTTGTCAGGGTCGTCGCGTGTATAAATGTCCTCCCTCACTCGAGACCTGCATAGTGTGCATGTTGGACATCCCGTAGAGCCATTGCTGGCCGGCGGTGCCGCCACCAGCGCCGCCCCGCCAGCACAGGGTCGTGACCTGAGCTGGTCAGCGCGGCGGCGGGCGGCCTGTGCCGCACCAGCGTGCCCCGCCAGCACAGGGTTGTGACCTGAGTTGGTCAGCGCTGCGGTGGCCGGCCTGTGCCGCCACCGTCGCCGTCCCACCAGCACAGGGTCGCGACCTGAGCTGGTCAGCGTCGCGGTGGCCGGCCGGCGCAACCGGCGACTCGCAACAGGACTGCTGACATCTCTTTCCAGACATACAAGCAGCCTCCGAACTCCACTATTGCTCCCACTTGCGGTTGAAATGTCGCATGTCTTCATGTTTCTTTTTTGGGGTTTAACATCCAGTAGGAAGCTAAATTTGCAATGCGGTCATACATGAACTTAAGCTTAGTTCTCACTGTTGTTGTTTTCTAGATGCACGGGACGATTGCAAGCAGCGATACTATTCAAACGGTAAATTTCGCCTGGCTTGAAGGAAAACCACATGCTATCTGTTTGGTTCACTGGTATGGCACGTGCCCTCAACAGGGTATTGAGTAATGGAGCCATGTCATGTAGTATGGTTTCCAGTTGATGGACGACACCCAGGTTTTGCCAGCCATCTTGGCGCTTACGTACACGGTGTAGTAGGTGGCGGTGCTACTTTGAGGTCATTGTTCCTCGGTCGTGTCTTCCCAGGAGACGATCGACTACCTGATGACGGAGACGGTGTTGAAGGAGCAGCAGAACAGCCGCTTCCTGAAGTACCTGATCAACCACGAGGACGGCCAGTGCTTCAGGGAGATGGTGCAGAACTCGGTCGACAAGCTTACCAACATGGTGTCCGGTGAGTGGAAAGACCGTCAGCAGAGGGCGGCCAAGTGCGTGCTGCACTCTGGCATTTTAGTGGAATTAGACTCGTTAGACTTAGGCTTTATTAATTAGACTCGTGGAATAGCGCATTGATGCTTTTTAATGAATGAGGCTCATTATGAAAGGACTAGCGACGGAAAAATATTCGTCACGGACAAGGGCGCTTTGAAAGGGTTGATAACTGCAAAGGTTAGTTGCCATGAACGGTTATGGATGGATTTCATAGCTTATGAGCTTGGTATGTAAAAGACTGGCAATGAAAAAAGTGCAAGTGCAAGGGGTTAGTGCGGGAAATTCGGAAAAAGCTCGCGAGCAAGGTTTTGTTTAAAAGCGTTGTATTGACAGGAACCTACCCGCAATGGAATAGGTCCGAAGTGGGTGAGGTTCGTTAGGATGCAGGGTTGTATGGGGCGTGGATGGTGTCCGAAGTTTCGCGCGCAGGGCTTTCGCAATACAAGGGCTGGCAAAATCAAAATGTAGTTGAAACCTTAGGAATTTACGCACCTTTGCCGACATATATGTGTGCCCAATGCGGGTTCCGTGAGGGAAAGGGTTTCCACGTCAACAACATTATTGGTGAAATCCTATTCCTGTGCGAGTGTTGACCTAGAATTATGTGGCACTGGCTTGGCCCCATCTCAGCTTGTGCCACTGGCGTGAGCACCTGATTGGACCGGCGCCACTCCTCCCCATGCGCGCGCACGCCGCCGCGTGTTTGTGTGTGACCTGTCCCATCACCCGCCGGCCAGCCGCTGCGTGTTTCGTCTGACGGCGGCCCTCTGTTGTGCAGGCGCCGTGTCGGTGCAGGGCGAGAAGGACAAAGCCGAGCTGCAGTTCCAGGCCGTGCACATCTGCTACCTGCTGACCAAGCACGACGACCAGTGGCTGGCCGGCCAGTCGCACCTGGTGCAGGCCCACAAACTGGTGAGCCTCAGTGGGCCGGCCGTCAGTCGCCGCCGCCGCCGCCGCCGCCGCCGCCGCCGCCGCCGCGCTCCGTCGCGCGCTGGTGTGGACAAGTGTGGACCTGTCGCCCGAGTGTGGACAAGTGTGGACCTGTCGCCCGAGTGCGAACAAGTGTGGACCTGTCGCCCGAGTGTGGACGAGTGCGGACCTGTCGCCCGAGTGTGGACAAGTGTGGACCTGTCGCCCGAGTGTGGACGAGTGTAGACTAGTGTGGACCGTGCCCCTCGCCGGCGCCGCAGCTGGCGGGTCTGACGCGGCGGCGGCCGTTGCAGGTGTGGTGCAGTGACGCGTATCACGAGCAGCACCAGCGCGGCGAGCGCACCGAGTCCGGCCACTGGCAGCAGCCGCGCCTGCTGGCCCGCACGCTGCTGCGCTACTTCATCCACCACCCCGACAACGTGCACCTGCTGCTGCAGCTGGTGCGCGCGCTCACCTCCAGGTGAGGCGGCGTGCCGAACACGTCACAAGCAACAGGTCCCGTGATTCATGGCTGGCTGGCGGTGTGTTAATCTAATGACGATGCATTAGCATTGCTGAGACGCCGTCACTGGCGCCACTAACGGCGATGCCTACCAACGCCAGCAGCATTGATCTTTGCACAGTGAAACCAATGGGACCGGTTGTCTCCGCCGTAGAGGTCGTGATGCTCTGTCGCTTCTGGCCTTACCAGTCACATTTATCGTCCAATAATGCTAATCCTACATTTCTTCCTTTGGCTGGACATGGACACCCAGCGTTTTGTCAGATGCGTGGAGCGCATTGCACATTCCCGACTAGTGAAATATATTGCAGGTACATCGTAGATTTCCAGTTCATCAAGGACTTTCTGGAGAACACGGTGGCGCAGTCGTACACGGTGGTGTGGAAGCGAGACGCCTTCTTCAAGTTTGTGGAGCTGTACCAGGATCCCAACATCAGCCAGCAGCTCAAGGCCAAGGTAGACTCCGCCACAGCTCCGCCGTGTAGCCCTGGCTGGCGCCTCTGGGGAAGGCAGTGGCACACTGCTGGTGCTGTTCACGTACGGCCTGATACAGTTACGCGATGACATTGGGTCAAGTTTCGAGTAGTTTAACGTGCGTTGTGTGGATGTTTTGTGAACAAACTAAGACAGGTATGGCGCCTTCACGATGCGCGCCAATCCGCCCAGCTAGTGGTGGATGGTTGATCCTGCCTCCGGTCATGATGTTGGACATTATTCTGATCCGGTGTCTGCGAGCCTGCATGGACGCTCGGTGCCAGCTGTAGCAGCGCAGCTGTACGAGGCGCGCAGCGGCGGCCGCCGGCCGGGGGCTGGACGTTGACCGGCGGCTGGGTGGGCGTCAGGTGCTGCAGTACATCATCATCCCGTGCTTCGCCGTGTCGTTCGACCGCGGCGAGGTGGACCAGCTGATCGGCTCCCCGCCGTCCCCCGAGGACGACTCGCCCACCAACATCGTCAGCGTGTTCATCCGCTCGTTCATCGACACCGAGCGGCCGATGCAGATCAGCGACGGGGTGCGCATCCTGCTGCTGCAGCTCTCCTGCCTGCTCATCGAGCACGCCTCCCCGCACATCCACGACGTGGCCAACAAACGCCAGGTGGGTTGGGGACGCTGGGCCAGCCAGCCGACCGGGCGGCGCCGCGTCCCGCACGCCGTCGGACGGGTGGGCGCGCGAGAGCCAGACTCTTCACCTGAGAGGCTCCGTGTGGCCAGGCGCCTGCGGCTGGAGCGCGCCGGTGAACGCGTGGTTTGCATCTTTGTTTCCCGTAGTCGAGCGCGCATCCCTGAACTTATCTAACAACTGGGTGTCATGTCAGTCGCTGTGTACTCTCGAGTGGAATTGGCGTGCTGGCGTTCACGTCTTAGGCCACGCCGCTGAGGCGTGGCCGGCTGCTGTCGCATGTCTCACCAGTTTCGCCGCTGACGGCGGTTTACGAGGGGCTGACACCCGCGGCCGTTGCCAGGGCAACAAGCTGCGTCGCCTGATGACGTTCGCCTGGCCGTGCCTGATGAGCAAGAACTGCGTGGACCCCACCACCAAGTACCACGGCCACCTCCTGCTCTCGCACATCATCGCCAAGTTCGCCATCCACAAGCGCATCGTGCTGCAGGTAGGTCACGCCGGCCTACGCGACAGGCGCCGCTCCAGCACGGCCGTCGGACGGAGGGCGCGACCTTGGGGTGGCGTGGAGACCTCGTCACGTTTGATGCTGAGGCGGTGTGGTCCGCGGAAGTCGGCCGTGGTGTGTGACGGTGCCGTGCGCTCTGCTGCGCAGGTGTTCCACAGCCTGCTGAAGGCGCACGCGATGGAGGCGCGCCCGGTGGTGCGGCAGGCGCTGGACATCCTGACGCCGGCCATGCCCGTGCGCATGGAGGACGGCAACACCATGCTCACTCACTGGACCAAGAAGATCATCGTGGAGGAGGGGCACCACTCGCTCACCCAGCTGGTTCACATGCTGCAGCTCCTCGTCAGGCACAACAAGGTGCGGCAGCCGGGCGCCAGCGCCCGGAGACACATCCAGCCGCTCCAGCCGGCGTGCGCGACAACTTCCGGCGTCTTAGATCTAATTTTCGTTGGCATGACGTATCCTGAGATGTTGCCTGTTTGGTCTGCGTGGCGGCTGGGGAGACACGATCACTTGCTGCTGAGGTGGCAGCATCGCAGCAGGTGTCCCGCAGGGAGAGATCTCTGTGGTCGAATCTTAGAGTGTGCAACCAACACCCACTCCCGCGTGAGATGCTCGACGAGCAGCTCAGACAGTGACGTCATGGCGTCATCTGCAAAAAAATTGCAAAGAAAACGTGAAATTTCTCTAGCGTGTGTGTATGTTGCCATGAGCTTGGCGATGCTGCTGCTCCTGGATACATTGGCCGAGCCACGTTGAGCTACCAACTCGCACAGGCATGCGCTCACGTCACTCACGCCCGCATGCCCACGATCGGCACTTACCTGAGACATCTTGGTGACCCGCACTACACTGCGGCGGCCATCCGTCGTGCTTTGCCGCCTGCACCACCTGGCTGGGCACTGCTAGTGCGTGTGGTGAGCCCGGTGTGTTGGCAGGTGTATTACCCGGTGCGGCACCAGCTGCTGGTGCACATGGTGAGCTCGGTGCAGCGGCTGGCGTTCAGCACCACCGGCACGCCCGAGCACAAGAAGCTGGCGGTCGACCTGGCCGAGGTCATCGTGCGCTGGGAGATCGTCCGCCGCCAGGACGAGGTCAGTCCGGCCCCGCCCGTCACGGCACGGGTCAGAGGTCGGCCAGGGGCTGTCGGCCGCGTCAGAGGTGGCGCCAGTGGTGTGCGGATCCGGGACCGCCGTGTGATCATTTGTCCCGCCGCGGCTGGAGCGGCAGTCGGCCTGGTTGTCGTGCTAGAGGTATTAATCAGAGATCGGCGTAGCCGCCGGTCGCGGCAGCTCAGTGGCTCCACTTGTCGGGTGAAGGGCGGCGTCAGAGATCGGTGGGGGCTCACCTCTCTTGTTCGGGGTGGTTTCATTTCACTACGGCCGGCCGTCGTGTGGTAGGTGGTATCAGTGGTATATTAGAGGTGTGCAGGGGTACCGTATGCTTTGGTTGCTCTCAGAGAAAATCACGAGACCGCTCCCCGTGGGTGCAGAGCCACGCCGGCCTTGCATCATGTGACCAGATATCCTCAAATAATCACCCCACTCACCAAACTCTCATCGCATTCCAGCGCCAGCCAATTCAACTCGGTCAGCGCTGTTCCTAACGCCATTCTCTTCTCCCCCTTCCTTCATCCGTCGCGCCCGCAGCGACCCGCTCGCTCGCCGCAGCTGCACCACTTAGGACAGCTGGCGTAGGTGTCACGCCGTGATCAGGAAGCCCTCAGGGTCCCAAACTAGCACCACTAATCTATCTATTTTTCTATGTATCTTCTTGTATGTATGTATGTATCTATTTGTTTATCTATTTGTACTAACTACCATTATACATGAAGTCGTGCGACGTTACAGTCCCAATCAGCGCCGCATGCGGTGGGGCGATCAGTCAGCGTGCACGTGACAGTCGTCCGTGTCGGATTCCGAGCGCGAGCGCGGGGAACAAGTTATGCGATATATATATATATATATATATATATATATATATATATATATATATATATATGTATAAGCGATTTCCCTAGTCGTAGTCATTTCCCTAGTCATATTTCACATCTCTGTCGCGCCGCGCCGCGCCGCGCACAGGAGCCGCTTGTATGCACTAACTAAGCTCACCGCGGCGGCCGTCAGGAGTCGCTGTCGAAGGGAGCGCTTCTCAAGCCCGGCATCACGAAGGAGTCGCTGAGACGCATCGAGAAGACTCACGCCGAGACGCTGATCAACTTCCTGCTGAAGCTGGCGTGTCAGGTGTGTGGCCGCTCAGCTGTCTGCTGCTGTCTTGGTGTTGGTGTGCTCAGCTCAGTAAGGGACAGTGCGGCAGCTGTTCGAGTTGATGGTAGCGGCCGCCGCGGCGGCTGACGCGAGCGGCCATTGACTATCGCTTGATGAGGTTCCGAATCGGAACCGCGGTGTAGTTCCAGCCGGGACCACGTGGTGTGGGTGGCCGCACAGAACCGTGCTGATGGCTTCGGTTGCTGTCATGGCGGGCTAACCGAGACATCACCACCCTCCGGTGCGCACCGCCACCGAATCGTCCGTGCAGTGACGCTCTCGTTACCCCGTTGCTGTCCTCCGTCACGTGACACTGTGACGTCAGGTCAACGAGCTGTCGACGACGCCGGGCGCGCCGGGCGAGCAGCTGTCGCGCCGCTGTGTGCAGCTGCTGAAACTGGCCATGCGGCCGGGGGTGCTGCCGCACGGCGACCTGCGCATCGTCTGGGTCGACAAGCTGCTGCTGTCAGTCGGTGCGTCCGCGCTGCGGCCCGGCCGGCGGCGACGCGCCCCGGCCGACCGCTCGCTGTCACGCCCACGCCGGTCACGTGGTGCGGCGCCGCTCGCTCGCCTGGCCGGCGAGGCCGGTCACGTGGTACGGCGCCGCTCGCTCGCTGTCGCGCCCACGTCGGTCACGTGGTGCGGCGCCGCTCGCTCGCTGTCGCGCCCACGTCGGTCACGTGGCAGACCTCAGGCGGTGCCCGGCGCAGTCGCAATCATGCGACTATGGTACATGGTTCCGTTGCCTTACAGTCGCAATTTGTGTGATGGAATAAAGCCCGCAAACACGTCGATGGAAGCGCATCCGCCAGCCTCGAACTACTGCTTCTGTGCCCTTGTGTTTGCACACCGGGAAAAAATACCCGAATGGCTCACAAGTAGGAGACTTCATACAAAAAGTTGACTGTATAAAGTGGGATACGCTGTATCGTTCACCAAATGCACAGTTCCTAGTCTATAGAAAGTTTTTACACGTAGTCAGTTGACCTGTATGGTGGCATACCCTCGTTTGGCGTGTTATGCGTACGATTGACGCTGAACCCGTGGCGGGCTGCCGGCCATCCTCAGAATCGCCGCAGCCAAACTACAGCAACATCTGCACTGCCCTGGACCTGCTGGCTTACCTGCTGACGATGCTGAAGCGGGACCAGATCCTGGCCAACTTCAAGCACCTGCAGCGGGGCCTGGCCGCGTGCATGGCCTCCCAAAACCAGAAGGTGTGCTGCTGGGCTACGCATCGCCGCCCAGTGTTTGGTTTTGGGTAACCTGCAACATGCTGCAAAGCACGCACGAACCCTTTCGTTTGGGTTTGTGTTCGGGTATGTGAAAACTGAACGTCACTGGAAGCTACTGGCAGGTACAGGAAGCTACTGGAAGCATCACTGGCAGAGTTCCATCCCAATGCTTGCCGCTTCTCGATGTATAAGATAAGTTGCAACGCAACGTTGTTCCAATTTGTGGTTAGCTGCAGGTTGATGCTGTGATACTGACACAGTGCGACGTGTGGCGTAAACAAGAGAAGGGCGACATGGTACAAATATGAAGTGAACGTTCGTCGGCGTACACAGGTGGTGAGGGCCGTCCACCTGCTGCTGACCAAGCTGATGAACATGTTCCCGACGGAGCCCACCGGCTCCTCCGTGGCCTCAAAGTACGACGAGCTCGAGTCGCTGTACAACCACGTCAGCAAGGCGAGTGTGGAGGCGGCGGCGGGCGCGGGAGCTCGAGCCGGCGCGCTCGCCGCCGTCCGCTGCCTGTCACTGGCCGCCGGCGCTGGGCGTACGGGCCGCCAAGTACGGCTTACGTGGCGTGACGCTGGTCTGATGTACTTCGTCGGGCGGGTGTGGAAGGGGTCCTCTGGGGGCGCCGTGTCTGGGCTGCTCACGTGAGTCACTTTTTATGGCACGTGCTCTGATGTGATTCTCGCCAATGGCTCTTCGTGTTGGAGAACGCGGTGACGCACCATTCCATCCAAAGCGAAGCCTGGCCGCCAGCGTATGGGGATCGGCTCGCCGTATGCCGTCCGAGTCCCTCTGATCTGTGTAATAGCTGGTGCTGGTGGACGGTGCCGTCTGCTGCCAGGGGTGCTGGCTGATCGTCAGTGGCTTGTTGGCTTTCCAGTGCAGCTGAAGTGCGGTTTAATGGAATGTTGGGCGTCTGGCGTGTCGCCGGCAGGTCGTGTTCGAGGGTCTGGTGGCTTTCGAGAAGAACACGTCCGCCACGCCGTCCAGCTTGTACGGCACCCTCATGGTGCTAAAGGCGGCCGGCCACAGCAACCCCTGCTACGTGGACCGGCTCATCAGCAGCTTTATGCGCGTGCTGCAGCGTATGGCACGTGACCACTTGACGCCCGGCGGCGAGTCCACCCCGGGTAGGTGGACAGTGCGGCGGCTGGGGGGGGGGGGGGGGGGCGGGCACGAGTCCGCACCGGGCAGGTGGACGGCGCGGCAGCTGGCAGCGCGGGGGGGGGGGGAGGAGGAGGGGGAGGGAGTCCGCGCCGGGTAGGCGAACAGTGCGGCGGCGCAGCTGTAGGCATGCCTTGTTTTGTGGGTGGGGTAATCCGGGTAAGAGTGCGGCCCTTTGCGCAAACCTGCTCAAAGGGGCCTAGCGCCGCCTTTTTGGCTGAAATGGACGACCATTACTCATTGCGTACCGATCCTTGTGCAGGGCCTCCACTGTGGGCCGCCCAACGCTGCCGTACATTAGAAATGTGTTAGGATAATCACCGAATTTTGGGCTGTCAGAAACCGGTGTCAGGCTTTTAGCATTTTGCCGCATTTGGGAACTTGGCCCAAATGATCTTCACTTGTCAAAAGTCTTACGGCATGTGTCCGAAACATTTGTAAAGTCCCCCGCCCCCCCCCCCCCCCCCCCCCGTCTCACGCTCAGCGACCGGACTAATTTGGCCGTCGAGTACAACACCGTTTACCTTCGTTGTGATGTGAGTTTGTGAAGGTTTATGAGGCCGAAAAATCCGTTGTTGCAAAAAAATTAACTTATTACGATTCCTTCGGGCGTGTGCGGCACCAGAATGGGTGAAAACGGCACACTTCACAGCAATCCTCGTGTATGAGGCTGATCTGTTCGTTTTGTTTTATTTTGGGTGTGTTGTGATCAGATAATATGCATGTAGTGGAATCATTCAGTTTTACTGCATTGTCCATGGCCAGTATCAAGACGTCACGGGGGGAGGGGAGGGGAGCCTGAGAAGTCCTTCCCCACCTAGTATTCGGATCTCAGCCTACCAAACGCAGCTCATGCGTCAGGTGCATGTGACACGCACCAGGCTCGCGAGGAGCAGGGCTGTAGAGCAGAGTACACGAAATCAAGTAAAATCTACGGCGCGATGTCGGATATTGGGCCATGGGCACAGTGACCTGTCCCGCGTGACGTGTCACGACGTGTGTGGACTGGGCCGACGAGTCAGTCTCAGGCGTCTTGTCCGTCGGCGCAGTGGCCGTCGACCTCCTGATCCTGGCGCTGGACCTGGTCAAGAACCGTGTGGGCGTCATGGGACTGGATATGCGCAAGTCCTTCATCGGCGCCATTCTGGTCAATCTGATCGACAAGACGTCCGAGGTCAAGGTTCTGAAGGCCATCACAAAGGTAAAACCTCTCTTTTTCAACAGTTCAACGACAAATGATTTACTCCTACAAGGCACGCTATAAGGGATGAATGCTTAATTACATTGTTAAGCAGTCCTTAACTTAGGCTCACGTGTATTGCCAGGTATAAGCTATGTTTCTGCCCGTTAAGAGAGGAGAGTACGTGCAACGCTGGATCTCGCTGATCGGTACTTTCCGTCGATTGTCATTCAGCTGCGACAGTCATAATCCGCGCAGCGTATCTCCTTATGCGTCTTGGTGGCGCTTAACCGGCGGCAGCAGCCGGTGTGAAATGGCCGGGTGAAATGAGCGACTCTAACAGTCAGGGATGCTGATAAGTGAAGCAGTCTTCGGCCACAACAGGTTCGAGAAGCTCGGGCTCTGATCCCGTATGCTGCGCGCAGCATCCCCATGTGGCCACGTTCACGCAGAGTCAGCTTATAGGGTTTCTTGGTGCATTCAGTGCATGCATCATTCATTCATAATGCGTTATCGCTGTTCTGTTTCTGGTGACCATACTGGCAACGTCTACCCTGCGGTGTAGATGGTGGACGAGTGGGTGAAGAACAAGTCGCCGATCGCCATCAACCAGGGACCTTCACTGCGCGAGAAGTCGATCCTGCTGGTTAAGCTGATGCACTGCATCGAGAAACGTTTCACCGATGACCCGGAGGTGCAGGCCCAGTTCTTGGAGCTGGTCAACTACATTTATCGGTAAGCGGCAGTGGGCTGCTGGATACAGGGGATCAGGGATCCACGGAGGATGTGGGACGTACCGAAATACACGGAATCAGGGACGCACATGGGACCAGAGGCGTACAGGGTATCAGGGACCCACAGAGGATGCGGGACGTACCGAGATACACGGAATTAGGGACGCACAGAGGATCAAGGACGTACGGGGGATCAGGGACCCATAAAGGATGCAGGACGTACCGAGATACACGGAATCAGGGACGCACTCGGGTCAGGGACGTACAGGGGTCAGGGACGTACGGGTAATCAGGGACGCACAGGGGATCAGGGACGTACAGGGGACCAGGGACCCACAGAAGATGTGAGACGTACCGAGATACACGGAATCAGGGACGTACAGGGGATCAGGGACGTGCAGGGGATCATGGGCGTGCGGGGTATCAGGGCCGTAGGGGGACGCCCTGGCCAGTCCTCCGAGCCGCTGCACCCCGGCCCGTGGCCAACTGCAGAGGGGCTGTCGCCGCGGCCAGGGACCGCAGTCGGGGGTGTTCCCGGGGGCGAGATAACTGTTCGCACTCCGTGAGCCCCGGCTACACCGTGCGCCGGCTGATGCACTGGGCTGCGCTTTTGCGTCCTGTTTTACATTGCGATGCACGAACGCTGCATTATGATGTGTGTGTGGGCGGAGGGGAAGCGGGGTGTTGTCTACTGGCTCAGTGTCACACGAGCAGCGTGGTGCTGCGTGCTCAGCGTTAGTTCTGCTGATCCGCCTGCTGCGCCAATGCCGGCGTGCAAGCCGCTTGCTCTGGCTATCGAACTCGGTCAGTCGCAGGACAAACTGATCTTAAGTAAGGCGGACAGAGCAAGGCAGCGCGCGCAGGCCGTGTGACGCCACCCGCCGCGGTAGCTGACGGCCCTCTTCTGCCGCAGAGACGACGCTCTGAAGAGCACCGAGCTGACGGTGAAGCTGGAGCCGGCGTTCCTGTCCGGTCTGCGCTGCGCCCAGCCCCAGATCCGGTCCAAGTTCTTCGAGGTGGGTCAGCCGACAACCGCGGTCGGGTGGGCGCAGGAGTGGTCGCGCTCGCTCGCACCGCGGGACAGATCAAGGCCCTTAGAAAACCGTCCATGCTGTGTTCGTTGTCAGGGATATTGACAAGTCGGATTGTTGGCGGTCTCAAACATAAACCATACCGCAGCATAACTGCGCCTTTAAATTTCTAAAACTGCATTAGCAACTCCAGTATTGATGGCGCTTCTAGTACCTTGAAAGGAACAGACCGGACAGCGTCTTTTCGTATGGCATGGCCAGACGGGTCGTTACTCAGAGCTGGCTACAATTCGTTCTTACAGCTCCCAAACTGACTGGCCGTCCCGACTGTGCTGTCTCCGACGGCCGGCGTCCCTCGGTTTCCCCTACGCTGGCATGTCTTGATCGCCTGGTGTCGCCACAAACTCGTTGGTTCATGACGATTGGCTCCAGCCCTGACTGTCCCATCCCTGGCAGCCGGCGGCTGACGTCCCTGTCCCGTCCCTGAGGTCCAGTGTCGCCCAGCCCCTCTGCCTGACGATCATGGCGCCCTGTCCCTGGCTACCCCTAACGACCAGGGTGCCCCGTCCCTGACTGTCCCATCCCTGGCAGCCGGCGGCTGACGTCCCTGTCCCGTCCCTGAGGTCCAGTGTCGCCCAGCCCCTCTGCCTGACGATCATGGCGCCCTGTCCCTGGCTACCCCTAACGACCAGGGTGCCCCGTCCCTGACTGTCCCATCCCTGGCAGCCGGCGGCTGACGTCCCTGTCCCGTCCCTGAGGTCCAGTGTCGCCCAGCCCCTCTGCCTGACGATCATGGCGCCCTGTCCCTGGCTACCCCTAACGACCAGGGTGCCCCGTTCCTGGCTGCCCCTGACAGCCAGGGTGCCCCGTCCCTGGCTGCCCCGTCCCTGGCTGCCCCGTCCCTGGCTGCCCCGTCCCTGGCTGCCCCGTCCCTGGCTGCCCCTGACTGTCGGGCCGCCCCTGACGGGCCGGACGTGCACGGCAGGTGTTCGACACGAGCATGAAGCGCCGCCTGCACGAGCGGCTGCTGTACGTGGTGTGCAGCCAGAACTGGGAGCACATCGGACACCACTACTGGATCAAGCAGTGCCTGGACCTGCTGCTCGTCACAGCTAACCGTGAGTGGCCGCTGCGGCCCGGCGCCAGCTGACGCAGAAGAAGCCTCAGCTGCATTTGCCGGTCCCTAGATAAGCTGGGTTATATTGTTTATTTACGGTCGCCTGTATTAAGGACTTGCCCATTGGCGGTTGTACTGAGCGTGCTGCAAGTCCTCACTTTGCAGTGTCCTCTAGATTTATCTCGTGGCAAAAATCGACGTGTCAAATAAACGTCTCGAGCGCGATGCGAATGGGCTCATATCGTAGTCACGGTTTAGCAGTTTGTTTCTTATGTTGCATGGTGTAGTAACTGCGAGGCGTTCCAAAGAATCCGTTGAAATTGGTACTGCTCGCTCCATCAGCACATTTCTGTTGATAAAGGTGTGGCTTGCCGTTTGGCGGATAGTTCGTACCAAGCAAGCATTTGTATTTGCTATGCTCTTAGCATCGTCATGTCTCGCAAAGTGAAGGCTTGTGGGTTTGTTGTTTCAGCATTTTTTCGAGCAAATCGGGACGATTTCGAGATATTACACGTTTTCCTTTAGCGTACCTCATTAGTGATGGAATGAATCATGAGTAAAAGCCCAAGTAGGCCCGCTCCGTAAGCACCACCAGCCATAGCCACGACCACCAAATTGCCAACCGAATTATAATACACCACTTAAGGTATCAGAGATATCAATTTATTTTGGTGCACTTACTATGATTGCGGTTCTAAAAAAGATTGGGTATTTGAACAGCAAATTTGATTTTCATGTCATTCTTCTCATGTACTTCCACGGGAGTGATAGAGAATAGCTGTAAAATTGCACAGGGCTCAAGTCCCCAAAAGTGTGTAAAATTTCCCCTTTGTGCACTGTAAAATGCCCAGGCACCAACAAAACGTTGGGCTTGACAGGATTTTGACGATATGTGGCAGCTGTACTTAATGAGTGCTACAAGGCTCATTAGTATTGGTGACGTCAACGTGTAGCTTCTTGACGGGCTGGGGACGTTGGGAGCGGCGAGCCGGGTCCGCGTGCCGCCACTCGGCGCGCGTGCCTGTGACGGCCGGTCCGGCCTCACCCGGCAGACTCGCCGATGCAGCTGTCCTCGGCCAGTCTGCAGCTGCCCAGTCTGTCGTCGGTGATACAGCTGGGCGACCCCGGCGAGCGGCAGGCCTTCCACCAGTACCGGGGTGTCCCGCGCCGTCGAGCCGGCAGCAGACCTGGACAACACCGACAGCAGCAACGTACGTCACGTCAGGCTGCTGGCGCCGGTCCGGTCCGGTCGCAGAGGAGTCATCGGGCGCGCGGGCTCGAAGTCTGGTCCGGTCCGGCCGCAGGGGAGTCGGTGGCGCGCGGGCTCGAAGTCTGGCCCGGTCCGGCGCGGGGAGTCGGTGGGCGCGCGGTCCCGGGGTCTGGTCCGGTCCGGCCGCAGGGGGGTCGGTGGGGCGCGCGGTCCCGGGGTCTGGTCCGGTCCGGCCGCAGGGGAGTCGGTGGGCGCGCGGTCCCGGGGGTCGGTCCGGCCGCAGGGGGGTCGGTGGGCGCGCGGTCCCGGGGCCTGGTCCGGTCCGGCCGCAGGGGAGTCGGTGGGCGCCCAGTGGTGCGGCGGTCACCGCAGTCGATGCTATGAACAGTGGCGTTGTGCAGTGTGCGTCATCCCACTCGTCACCTCGGTGGGTAGTTTGTATTTACATTTGCACTCACGGCGCCACCACACATAACACTCGGCCTTTCTTAGGTCCGCCCGACCACCCGGGTCAGGCGTTGCGTGCTTTCACCCACTCCGGTTACCTCCTAAGTATGGGGCGGCAACGAAACAAGCCTCCCAAAATAGCCAAACCAGTCAGCTGACAACACCAGTCAGCATGGCCCGCCCACCCAGTCATCCAGCCATCGGTTAACGTGACCAATAATGTATTAGATGATTGGAAATTGCTCCTGGAAATGTGTATTCCTCTGCAGCATTTGACGTAACATGATCTTGGATGACCTGATTACATGTTACTTTTAGAACCGCATGAAGCACAGTAAGATACAGCAAATCATTATGAGAACGTCCTTAACATTGCGTATTCTGGGGAAAAAGTAAGGTATCGGATACCCGCCTCGTGATGTGGCCGACGTGACGCCCACAAAATGGCCGTCACTCGGGGACTATCGAGGGTGGGATCACGTGACGCCCACAAAATGGCAGTCACTCGGCAACTATCGAAGGTGCGATCACGTGACGCCCACAAAATGGCAGTCACTCGGCAACTATTGAGGGTGCGATCACGTGACGCCCACAAAATGCCAGCCACTCGGCAACTATCGAGGGTTCGATCACGTGACGCCCACAAAATGCCAGTCACTCGGCAACTATCGAGGGTACGATCACGTGACACGCGCAAAAATGGCCGTCACTCGGGAACTATCGAGGGTGCGACCTTTTAGTTTTCACCAATGTATAAAATGTCTAGGGTGCACGAGTACCGTAAATTCCAGCGTCGAGCGCTCATTCACTTGAGAGATGTTCCTGGAGACGTAATGGGTGTATGGCATTGGGGCCTGACGACGCGCTTGGTTGTCGAGGCTTTATTGTGGGGGCTTCCTCTCACCCTGGCATGAAGAGCGGGCACCGCGGGAATCGAACCCCGTACCTCTGGTTCCCATACGTGCAGCTTAGCTACTGAACTATCGGCACCCAATATCCTGAGCGGCGATATTGGTCGCGAAGTTTCTCTTCGCCTGACACTTTGGGTGGGACGCTTCCAGCAGTGTTTATTTGAGGAGCAGAACGACGTAGCTGATTGTCATACTGGCCACGGGGGGCGTATGTGTCGTTTCAGGACGAGCTGGAGCTGGGCGAGCAGGGGGGAGACGGCTCGGCCCAGCGCCCCGCCCGCCGTGCCGCTGCAGGTGCTCGTCGCCAGGCAGGTCAGAGCACAACTGGCGCCCGCTGACGCTGACACGTATGCTCACACGCGCGCGCAGGCATGCGCATCCATGCAAACAGACAGACGAATATGCACCAGTGAGATTACCGCTGTGCTCCCAGACACTGCATGCCTTTGTCTGCGAGGACGCGGTTGAACGCGTTTGCTAGTTCGCATACTGTAGAAACGTCATGGGGTGGTCATTTCACCATGGCCTTCAGCTCGCCTGCTTCGCTCTAGCGTCTTCGAATCTGCGGAACCCCTTGGCGTTCGCCGCCGTACGGTTGGACGTCGCGGCAGCTGGGTGCGCCAGTGCCGCAGTGCGGCGTGTTCGTCTGACATGCGTCTTTCTCGCGCTGTCACAGGCCAAGTTCCTGGAGGGCGGCAAGGAGGTGCGCACGCCCCACTTCCTGGCGGCGCTGACGCAGCTCTGCCACAGCGACCAGCCGCTGGCCGAGCGGCTCTGGCTCGACTTCTTCCCGCGCGTCTGGAAAACACTCAGCGAGCGGCAGCAGCAGGTGCGTACGGTCTCTGAGGCGCTCTGTGTATGGTAGCGGTGAAGCGTGACTGTGCTCCGTCCCCTCCCCTCTCGTCTCCCCGATCGACCTCAATAACGGGATGTGTCAGCTGGCGCTGGTACGCGCCTGTGGCAGCGGCTGTCTTTAGCAGCATCCGTGCTGTCGGCTCATCACAGCTGAGGACTGATAATGTGTGAGCTGATGGACTCGATATGGGATCGGCCGCTGGGTGGCGCCTCCATCCCTGATGATGTGTGAGCTGATGGACTCGATATGGGATCGGCCGTCGGGCGGCGCCTCCACCCCTGATGATGTGTGAGCTGATGGACTCGATATGGGATCGGCCGCCGGGCGGCGCCTCCATCCCTGATGATGTGTGAGCTGATGGACTCGATATGGGATCGGTCGCCGGGCGGCGCCTCCATCCCTGAGATTTGGACCAGACTGCTACACGGGTTGTCCTGTGCAGCGAAGTAAGTATAGCATGGAAATTCGAGGCGATCAGAGCTTATGAGGTTACTCTCTCAGCCCAGCCTAATCACACTGTCATACCAGACCATGCTCATCACGACGTATGCGGGGAATCCCACCGGCTTCACGCCTGTGCCAGCTAACGCAGCACCATTGTCGGAATCGGCCAGTTGATGATGTATGCGTGTTTCAGTCGCTGTCGGCTGAACTGGTGCCGTTCCTGGTGTCGGGGGCGCACAACATCCAGAAGGACTGCTCGCCGTCGGCGCTCAACACGTTTGTGGAGGCGCTGGTGCACTGCCAGCCGTCGGTCACCCTGAAGCCGTGAGTGAGCTGGTGTCGGTGCGCTGCCGTGTCCGCCGTGGCCGGACGGGAAACTGCGCGTGCGCCAGACCCAGTGTACGGTCCGCTGCTGCCTGCTTGTCGGATGTTGGGGGTTGAGGTTGAGGCTTAGGTGATTGGGGTTGAGGTTGAGGTTGAGGTTGAGTTGAGGTTGAGGTTGAGGTTGGGGTCGTATTGTGGCTGTGTGACGTACTGCGTCTCTTAATGTTGCCATGGGACCAGTTTAGGCCATGTTTTTCCAGGAGCACTATTGCATACTTGGTAGCAGCGACCCAAGTGTAATGACGCACTGTGCCGGTATTGTCATCGGTCTGTTTGCCATGCGCAGTTACTTCCTCATTGGTTCGTCATTTGAAAGCCAGCTGGTGTCGCGGTTGTAGCTGGATCTTGTTTGGCTCCCGGGTAGCAGCATGCTTGATGTTATGTGGCTGTAGTCTTCGCCGCTTGGACCTGAAATAGCTGACTGCCGACAGCAGGGCAGTGTGACCAGTGACGGAAGGGCGGCGTGTGTTTGCGCCGGTCCCGCCCGACTGTCCGCCACCCCAGCTGATTCCCCGCGCGCTGGCACAGCTCAGCTGATGCCCGAGCCTTGCCTCTCCGGCCGCCCGGCCGCCGGCCAGACTGCTCTGTCGCGTGGCGGGCGCGCAGGAGCTGGCGCCGCACCGCCCAACCGACTCTCGCCGCGCGCTCCAGGTGCATCATGCGCTACTTGGGCAAGAGCCACAACTTGTGGTACCGGATGAACGCTGTCGCTGGAGCAGATGGCGCTGGACAGCAGCTCCCTTCAGCTCATCCGGCCCAAGAAAGAGGCGGCCGACATGTACGACTTCGAGCCGGCCACCAACACCAAGGAGGTGCGCCGACCTAGGCTGCCCCAGCTCGGTGCTAATGACGCTGCTGGGGTAGTGTATACTGTACACGTAGTCCTGTTTTAGTGTGTGTTGACGTGAGGTGGACAGGAAAGAACCATTGACTGAAAACATCGACCTCTGTGTCGGCAGGTGAAAGTAAGTCCTTTCTATTACAATGTGACACAGTGCATGCGTGCGATGTGCTATCTATGCTGTCGTCTATAGATAGTAACATTGCAAGAATGTCTCTCATAGGCCTGCTTGCTGGTCGGCAGAATGGTTTCGTTTCTCCGGACCCAAAGCATGCTCAGTTCAGTCATTGATGAGAGGGGAATCACGGGCTTAGGATTTTTAAACATTCCTTGCCCGTGATTCAAAACCAGGTACCACAGATGTGTTGATTGTAAGGCACAGCAATTGTGTGTATCCTCTAGGAAATACTTCATGAACCTGTAGAGGCCGTTGGACTTCCCCTCCCCCCCCCCCCCCCCAGGTCTCTTCCAGGATAGTGGGTCGTCGTGAAGGCGTCGCCTGGCACCCTGTCTCTCCTCCAGAAGAGTCGGGGTCCTGGAGCGGCTGTCTGGCGTCATTGTGACATTGGACATCAGTGCGCCTGCTCAGGGCTAGTCAAGGGATCGTCTGACCCTCTCGCGTCCGCTCCAGGAGAGTCTGGAGATGGGCTGACTCCCGGCGTCTGCTCCAGGAGAGTCTGGAGATCCTGGAAAGCCTCTGCGAGCTGTACAAGCTCTTGCGTGAGGAGGGACCTCTGGATCGGCCTGTGGCAGAAGATTGCCAAGTACTCGCAGACCAACATCGCGCTGGCGTACGAGCAGCAGGGCTTCTTCGAGCAGGCGCAGGGCGCTTACGAGCTAACCACGAACAAGATCCGGGCCGACTACGCCACGTCCCCGGCTCCGGTCAGCCTGCAGCAGGTGAGCGGCGGGCACGGCCGGCCGCTGGTCGGCCGCTGGTGGACGTGTCGCGGTCGGGCGGCCTGGTCGGCCGCTGGTCGACGCGTCGCGGGTCGGGCGGCGTGGTCGGGCCGCTGGTCGACGCGTCGCGGTCGGGCGGCGCGGCCGGCCGCTGGTGGACGTGTCGCGGTCCGGCGGCGCGGCCGGCCGCTGGTCGGCTGCTGGTGGACGTGTCGCGGTCCGGCGGCGCGGCCGGCCGCTGGTCGACTGCTGGTGGACGTGTCGCGGTCGGGCGGCGCGGTCCGGCCGCTGGTCGGCCGCTGATGCCGTGGTGTGCCGGCTGGCCTCTAGTTCGACCCACAAGTGGCACGGTTGTCTCGGCTGTCTCGTGCTCGGATGTTGGGTGGCGTCCTTCGACCGGTGGTCCTTTGACCGTCGCGTTCGGTTCCACGTTACTGGCCGTGGGCTGAGCGCCGCCAAGTCGGCTGACAGCGGGCCGGATGGGCGCACTGCCACAGGAGATGATGCTGGTGGAGCAGCAGTGGATCCGCTGCTGCAAGGAGCTGAACCAGTGGGACCTGCTACTCGAGTACGGCCGCTCGGCAGCGGCTGCCAGTCCGGCGCTCGTGCTCGACTCGGCCTGGCGCGTGCCCAACTGGGGGGTCATGAAGGACGCCCTCCAGCAAGTGGAGGTCAACTGCCCCAAGGAGATGGGCTGGAAGGTGAGCAGGCGCGCGACCCCGACGCCGCGACGGTCGCGGCAGCAGGACGGACTCAGAGCTAGTTTGGAAGCCGGGGGAGGGGGCGAGGTCAGAGTGTCGGCGAGCCGGGGGGCGGGGAGGAGCGAGGTGAGAGTGTCGGCGAGCCGGGGGGCGGGGGAGGGGCGAGGCCAGAGTGTCGGCGAGCCGGGAGGGCGGAGATGGAAGGGGCGAGGCCAGAGTGTCGGCGAGCCGGGGGCGGGGGAGGGGCGAGGCCAGAGTGTCGGCGAGACTGGGGGCGGGGTAGGAGCGAGGTGAGAGTGTCGGCGAGCCGGGGGGCGGGGGAGGAGCGAGGTGAGAGTGTCGGCGAGCCGGGGGGCGGGGGAGGAGCGAGGTGAGAGTGTCGGCGAGCCGGGAGTCCGCAGCCGCCCGGTGTACGAGCCGTTGTCAACTGGTGATGGCTGGCGTCAGCACAAGTTGATGACCAACATGACACAAGTCGCACCGATGAAAGGGTGCCAGAAGTACTGCCATGATGCCGCCATTGTTGGTGAGATTTCCCCTGACGTAACCGGGTGAGGCTCGGTTAGGGCTCCAGGTGTCTGTCGCCACGTGTCACGTGCGAGTCGGACGCCGGCGAGGACGACGCCGGCTCGGACGCGAGTCGAGTGGGACGCCGGGCCCGTGCCGGGTAGCGCACTGACGACTGGCGGGCGCGGCGGCAGGTGAACCTGTACCGCGGCTACATCGCCATCTGCCACCCGGAGGAGACGCACCTCTCTAACGTCGAGAAGCTGGTCGACCTGGCCACAAACCAGTGCATGAAGGAGTGGCGCAAGCTGCCCTCCATCGTGTCGCACGTGCACGTGCCTTACCTGCAGGCGGCGCAGCAGGTGAGAGAGCCGCGACGGGTCGGTGGGGACGACCTGACCCGATCTGACCTGGCCCGATCCGGCCCGACCCAACACGACCCGACCCAAACTGACCCGACGCGGCCCGACCTGACCGGACCTGACCTGACGCGGCCCTACCCGACCTGACCCGGTCCGCCACATGCACGCCGCCCATCATGTGAGGGCGAGTGTGGGGCTTAGTGTGTCTGTAAGAGTGTTATATGCGCTGGCTGTCGTGCTGGCTGTTGCGGAGGCAGCTGCGGCATAGAACAGCAAGGGGTTGTGCCGGGATGGATGGTGCGTGTCTTGGAGAGCTGCGTGGCCCCGGCTGACGCCGACCCCGACCCGGCAGATCATGGAGCTGCAGGAGGCGGCGCAGATCCACCAGAACCTGCTGCACAGCCGGCAAAACGCCGTGCACGACATGAAGGCTATCGTGAAAACGTGGGCGCAAATCGCCTGCCGGTCATCAGCGACGACCTGAGCCACTGGAGCGATGTGTTCACCTGGCGCCAGCACCACTACCAGTTCATCGTCAAACACTACAGCGAGCAGGACCAGGGCGCCAACAACCAGAGCATGCTGGGCGTGCACGCCTCGGCCCAGTTGGGCTCGCAGCGTGGCGCGGCGCCTGCCTGCGCGGACCGCCGGGCGCCGGCAGCTGGGCGAGGCGTCAGGTGGCCGTCCGGCCGGGGCTCGGCTGGGGGAACTGCTGTGCTGGCGCCCGTATGGTTGTGTGGTGATGACTGGTCAGCCAGTCTGGCCAGCCGCCTGTGGGTTGCGGTTATTGCGAGCTGCTGCCTTACCGGTCTGCGTGTGCTGCCTCTGGCTGGTTCCGACTTTTGGTTAGCCGCCGTGCTGTCTGTGTGGGTGTGCTGGTCCAGAGGCGTCCCTCCGCGGTCGGTCGGCCCTGCTCCTGCCAGCTGTGTCTGTGTGGGGTTGGCTGGTCCGGAGGCGTCTCCCGCGTTCGGTCGATCCCGCTCCAGCCAGCTGTGCCTGTATGAGTGTGCTGGTCCAGAGGCGGCTCCCGCGGTCGGTCGCCCCCCCCCCCCCCCAGCCAGCTGACCTGCCACCCTCTGTACCAGGCCATCATCCACTACGGCAAGATGGGCAGAAAGCACGGCCTGATGGGCGTGTGCCTGGAGAACCTGAACCGGCTGCACACGATCCCGTCGGTGCCGATCGTCGACTGCTTCCAGAAGATCCGCCAGCAGGTCAAGTGCTACCACCAGAGCGCCGCCGGACAGGGCATGAGCAAGACCGAGCTACAGGAGGTGAGGGATGCCCCCCCCCCCCCCCCGCCGGACAGGGCATGAGCAAGACCGAGCTACAGGAGGTGAGGGACGCCCCCCTCCCCCGCCGCCGGACAGGGCATGAGCAAGACCGAGCTGCAGGATGTGAAGGACGCCCCCCCCCCCCCCCCGCCACCACCGGCTGCGCTGCTTTAGCGTTTTTCCGCCCGTCTATTGTTTTGCAGATGTAGTGGTGACCTCAGCGATTGGAATGCAGATGTGTACGTTGTCTGCCTGTGAGTGAGCAGTGTGCTGGTTGCTGTACGCGAGGCCCGGGAGGATAAGGGGCTCGCTGACCTAGTGGTCAGGAACTTGTGCTCCCGGACAGAGCGCCGTGGCCCGCTGCTTGTGTCCTGGTCCCTGGGCGCTGACACCACCAGCGAATAACCGAGAGAGGGCTTCCGACGCGCGCCCATACCAAAGCCGGCATCATTGGTGTGTGCCCCCCTCAGGGCCTGGAGGTGATCGAACACACCAACATGAAGTACTTCACCAAGGAGATGGTCTCCGAGTTCTACGCTCTGAAGGGCATGTTCCTGTCACTCGTTGGTAAGCCCGTCGAATCCTAGGTCAACAGTTAAGCCGATATCCATTTGTCTCCTACGCACGTGTTTTGGCAACAGTGATATCGCTGCCGTCCGCTCCAATGTGTGACGGCTGGGACTGCTGCCGGTCACTGCGAGATGCAAACCCTCTGTGAAATGCGGGCGTTCTGCGCGATCCATGCCGACCCACTGTTTCGTCATTCAGTCATTACTAGCTCACAGCTCCACTGTTCCGTCATTCAGTCATTACTAGCTCACAGCTCCACTGCTTCGTCATTCAGTCATTACTAGCGCACAGCTCCACTGTTCCGTCATTCAGTCATTACTAGCTCACAGCTCCACTGCTTCGTCATTCAGTCATTACTAGCGCACAGCTCCACTGTTCCGTCATTCAGTCATTACTAGCTCACAGCTCCACTGTTCCGTCATTCAGTCATTACTAGCTTACAGCTCCACTGCTTCGTCATTCAGTCATTACTAGCTCACAGCTCCACTGTTCCGTCATTCAGTCATTACTAGCTCACAGCTCCACGGTTCCGTCATTCAGACGTTACTAGCTCACAGCTCTACTTTTCTGTCACGACTGAATTTCGACGCTCTGATCCACGGACCCGCCGACCCGTATCTGTCCGTCTGCCTGTGTGTCTGTGTGTAGCGGCTACCGCTGACCTCCTCGCGGCCCGCTGACCTCCGCGCGGCCCCGCTGACCTCCGCGCGGCCCCGCTGACCTCCGCGCGTTCCCGCTGTCCGCCGCGCGGCCCGC
>NW_023596461.1:39297094-39319893 GCF_011947565.3 Pollicipes pollicipes
CGGCGGCCGGTCACGTGGTAGGCGCCGCTCGCTCGCTGTCGCGCCCACGTCGGTCACGTGGTGCGGCGCCGCTCGCTCGCTGTCGCGCCACGTCGGTCACGTGGCAGACCTCAGGCGTGCCCGGCGCCAGTCGCAATCATGCGACTGTGGTACATGGTTCCGTTGCCTTACAGTCGCAATTTGTGTGATGGAAAAAAGCCCGGAAACACGTCGATGGAAGCGCATCCACAGCCTCGAACTATGCTTCTGTGCCTTGTGTTGCACACCGGGAAAAATACCGAATGGCTCACAAGTAGGAGAGTCATACAAAAAGTTGACTGTATAAAATGGGATACGCTGTATCGTTCACCATATGCACAGTTCCTAGTCTATAGAAAGTTTTTACACGTAGTCAGTTGACCTGTATGGTGGCATACCATCGTTGGCGTGTTATGCGTACGATTGACGCTGAACCCGTGGCGGGCTGCCGGCCATCCTCAGAATCGCCGCAGCCAAACTACAGCAACATCTGCACTGCCCTGACCTGCTGGCTTACCTGCTGACGATGCTGAAGCGGGACCAGATCCTGGCCAACTTCAAGCACCTGCAGCGGGGCCTGGCCGCGTGCATGGCCTCCCAAACCAGAAGGGTGCTGCTGGGCTACGCATCGCCGCCCAGTGTTTGGTTTTGGGTAACCTGCAACATGCTGCAAAGCACGCACGAACCCTTTCGTTGGGTTTGTGTTCGGGTATGTGAAAACTGAACGTCACTGGAAGCTACTGGCAGGTACAGGAAGCTACTGGAAGATCACTGGCAGAGTTCCATCCCAATGCTTGCCGCTTCTCGATGATAAGATAAGTTGCAACGCAACGTTGTTCCAATTGTGGTTAGCTGCAGGTTTGATGCTGTGATACTGACACAGTGCGACGTGTGGCGTAAACAAGAGAAGGGCGACATGGTACAAATATGAAGTGAACGTTCGTCGGCGTACACAGGTGGTGAGGGCCGTCCACCTGCTGCTGACCAAGCTGATGAACATGTTCCCGACGGAGCCCACCGGCTCCTCCGTGGCCTCAAAGTACGACGAGCTCGAGTCGCTGTACAACCACGTCAGCAAGGCGAGTGTGGAGGCGGCGGCGGGCGCGGGAGCTCGAGCCGGCGCGCTCGCCGCCGTCCGCTGCTGTCACTGGCCGCCGGCGCTGGGCGTACGGGCCGCCAAGTACGGCTTACGTGGCGTGACGCTGGTCTGATGTACTTTTCGGGCGGGTGTGGAAGGGGTCCTCTGGGGGCGCCGTTCTGGGCTGCTCACGTGAGTCACTTTTATGGCACGTGCTCTGATGTGATTCTCGCCAATGGCTCTTCGTGTTGGAGAACGCGTGACGCACCATTCCATCCAAAGCGAGGCCGCAGCGTATGGGGATCGGCTCGCCGTAGGCCGTCCGAGTCCCTCTGATCTGTGTAATAGCTGGTGCTGTGGACGGTGCCGTCGGCTGCCAGGGGTGCTGGCTGATCGTCAGTGGCTTGTTGCTTTCCAGTGCAGCTGAAGTGCGGTTTAATGGATGTTGGGCGTCTGGGCGTGTCGCCGGCAGGTTGTGTTCGAGGGTCTGGTGGCTTCGAGAAGAAACACGTCCGCCACGCCGTCCAGCTTGTACGGCACCCCTCATGGTGCTAAAGGCGGCCGGCCACAGCAACCCCTGCTACGTGGACCGGCTCATCAGCAGCTTTATGCGCGTGCGCAGCGCATGGCACGTGACCACTTGACGCCCGGCGGGCGAGTCCACCCCGGGTAGGTGGACAGTGCGGCGGCTGGGGGGGGGGGGGGGGGGGCGGGCCACGAGTCCGCACCGGGCAGGTGGACGGCGCGGCAGCTGGCAGCGCGGGGGGGGGGAGGAGGAGGGGGAGGGAGTCCGCGCCGGGTAGGCGAACAGTGCGGCGGCGCAGCTGTAGGCATGCCTTGTTTTGTGGGTGGGGTAATCCGTGGTAAGAGTGCGGCCCTTTGCGCAAACCTGCTCAAAGGGGCCTAGCGCCGCCTTTTGGCTGAAATGGACGACCATTACTCATGCGTACCGATCCTTGTGCAGGGCCTCCACTGTGGGCCGCCCAACGCTGCCGTACATTAGAATGTGTTAGGATAATCACCGAATTTGGGCTGTCAGAAACCGGTGTCAGGCTTTAGCATTTTGCCGCATTTGGGAACTTGGCCCAAATGATCTTCACTTGTCAAAAGTCTTACGGCATGTGTCCGAAACACTTGTAAAGTCCCCCGCCCCCCCCCCCCCCCCCCCGTCTCACGCTCAGCGACCGGACTAATTTGGCCGTCGAGTACAACACCGTTTACCTTCGTTGTGATGTGAGTTTGTGAAGGTTTATGAGGACGAAAAATCCGTTTGTTGCAAAAAATTAACTTATTACGCTTCCTTCGGGCGTGTGCCGGCACCAGAATGGGTGAAAACGGCACACTTCACAGCAATCCTCGTGTATGAGGCTGATCTGTTCGTTTTGTTTTTATTTTGGGTGTGTTTGTGATCGATAATATGCATGTAGTGGAATCATTCAGTTTTACTGCTTGTCCATGGCCAGTATCAAGACGTCACGGGGGGGAGGGGATGGGGAGCATGAGAAGTCATCCCCACCTAGTATTCGGATCTCAGCCTACCAAACGCAGCTCATGCGTCAGGTGCATGTGACACGCACCCGGCTCGCGAGGAGGCAGGGCTGTAGAGCAGAGTACACGAAATCAAGTAAAATCTACGGCGCGATGTCGGATATTGGGGCCATGGGCACAGTGACCTGTCCCGCGTGACGTGTCAACGACGTGTGTGGGACTGGCCGACGAGTCAGTCTCAGGCGTCGTGTCCGTCGGCGCAGAGTGGCCGTCGACCTCCTGATCCTGGCGCTGGACTGGTCAAGAAACCGTGTGGGCGTCATGGACTGGATATGCGCAAGTCCTTCATCGGCGCCATTCTGGTCAATCTGATCGACAAGACGTCCGAGGTCAAAGGTTCTGAAGGCCATCACAAAGGTAAAACCTCTCTTTTCAACAGTTCAACGACAAATGATTTACTCCTACAAGGCAACGCTATAAGGGATGAATGCTTAATTACATTGTTAAGCAGTCCTTAACTTAGGCTCACTGTGTATTGCCAGGTATAAGCTATGTTTTCTGCCCGTTAAGAGAGGAGAGTACGTGCAACGCTGGATCTCGCTGATCGGTACTTTCCGTCGATTGTCATTCAGACTGCGACAGGTCATAATCCGGCGCAGCGTATCTCCTTATGCGTCTTGGTGGCGCTTAACCCGGCGGCAGCAGCCGGTGTGGAAATGGCCGGGTGAAATGAGCGACTCTAACAGTCAGGGATGCTGATAAGTGAAGCAGTCTTCGGCCACAACAGGTTCGAGAAGCTCGGGCTCTGATCCCGTATGCTGCGCGCAGCATCCCATGTGGCCACGTTTCACGCAGAGTCAGCTTATAGGGTTTTCTTGGTGCATTCAGTGCATGCATCATTCATTCATAATGCGTTATCGCTGTTCTGTTCTGGTGACCATACTGGCAACGTCTACCCTGCGGTGTAGATGGTGGACGAGTGGGTGAAGAACAAGTCGCCGATCGCCATCAACCAGGGACCTTCACTGCGCGAGAAGTCGATCCTGCTGGGTTAAGCTGATGCACTGCATCGAGAAACGTTTCACCGATGACCCGGAGGTGCAGGCCCAGTTCTTGGAGCTGGTCAACTACATTTATCGGTAAGCGGCAGTGGGCCTGCTGGATACAGGGGATCAGGGATCCACGGAGGATGTGGGACGTACCGAAATACACGGAATCAGGGACGCACATGGGACCAGAGGCGTACAGGGTATCAGGGACCCACAGAGGATGCGGGACGTACCGAGATACACGGAATTAGGGACGCACAGAGGATCAAGGACGTACGGGGGATCAGGGACCCATAAAGGATGTAGGGACGTACCGAGATACACGGAATCAGGGACGCACTCGGGTCAGGGACGTACAGGGGTCAGGGACGTACGGGTAATCAGGGACGCACAGGGGATCAGGGACGTACAGGGGACCAGGGACCCACAGAAGATGTGAGACGTACCGAGATACACGGAATCAGGACGTACAGGGGATCAGGGACGTGCAGGGGATCATGGGCGTGCGGGGTATCAGGGCGTAGGGGACGCCCTGGCCAGTCCTCCGAGCCGCTGCACCCCGGCCCGTGGCCAACTGCAGAGGGGCTGTCGCCGCGGCCAGGGACCGCAGTCGGGGTGTTCCCGGGGGCGAGATAAACTGTTCGCCATCCGTGAGCCCGGCTACACCGTGCGCCGGCTGATGCACTGGGCTGCGCTTTGCGTCCTGTTTTACATTGCGATGCACGAACGCTGCATTATGATGTGTGTGTGGGCGGAGGGGAAGCGGGGGTGTTGTCTACTGGCTCAGTGTCACACGAGCAGCGTGGTGCTGCGTGCTCAGCGTTAGTTCTGCTGATCCGCCTGCTGCGCCAATGCCGGCGTGCAAGCCGCTTGCTCTGGCTATCGAACTCGGTCAGTCGCAGGACAAACTGATCTTAAGTAAGGGCGGACAGAGCAAGGCAGCGCGCGCAGGCCGTGTGACGCCACCCGCCGCGGTAGCTGACGGCCCCTCTTCTGCCGCAGAGACGACGCTCTGAAGAGCACCGAGCTGACGGTGAAGCTGGAGCCGGCGTTCCTGTCCGGTCTGCGCTGCGCCCAGCCCCAGATCCGGTCCAAGTTCTTCGAGGTGGGTCAGCCGACAACCGCGGTCGGGTGGGCGCAGGAGTGGTCGCGCTCGCTCGCACCGCGGGACAGATCAAGGCCCTTAGAAAACCGTCCATGCTGTGTTCGTTGTCAGGGATATTGACAAGTCGGATTGTTGGCGGTCTCAAACATAAACCATACCGCAGCATAACTGCGCCTTTAAATTTCTAAAACTGCATTAGCAACTCCAGTATTGATGGCGCTTCTAGTACCTTGAAAGGAACAGACCGGACAGCGTCTTTTCGTATGGCAATGGCCAGACGGGTCGTTACTCAGAGCTGGCTACAATTCGTTCTTACAGCTCCAAACTGACTGGCCGTCCCGACTGTGCTGTCTCCGACGGCCCGGCGTCCCTCGGTTTCCCCTACGCTGGCATGTCTTGATCGCCTGGTGTCGCCACAAACTCGTTGGTTCATGACGATTGGCTCCAGCCCTGACTGTCCCATCCCTGGCAGCCGGCGGCTGACGTCCCTGTCCCGTCCCTGAGGTCCAGTGTCGCCCAGCCCCTCTGCCTGACGATCATGGCGCCCTGTCCCTGGCTACCCCTAACGACCAGGGTGCCCCGTCCCTGACTGTCCCATCCCTGGCAGCCGGCGGCTGACGTCCCTGTCCCGTCCCTGAGGTCCAGTGTTCGCCCAGCCCCTCTGCCTGACGATCATGGCGCCCTGTCCCTGGCTACCCCTAACGACCAGGGTGCCCCGTCCCTGACTGTCCCATCCCTGGCAGCCGGCGGCTGACGTCCCTGTCCCGTCCCTGAGGTCCAGTGTCGCCCAGCCCCTCTGCCTGACGATCATGGCGCCCTGTCCCTAGCTACCCCTAACGACCAGGGTGCCCCGTTCCTGGCTGCCCCTGACAGCCAGGGTGCCCCGTCCCTGGCTGCCCCGTCCCTGGCTGCCCCGTCCCTGGCTGCCCCGTCCCTGGCTGCCCCTGACTGTCGGGCCGTCCCTGACGGGCCGGACGTGCGCGGCAGGTGTTCGACACGAGCATGAAGCGCCGCCTGCACGAGCGGCTGCTGTACGTGGTGTGCAGCCAGAACTGGGAGCACATCGGACACCACTACTGGATCAAGCAGTGCCTGGACCTGCTGCTCGTCACAGCTAACCGTGAGTGGCCGCTGCGGCCCGGCGCCAGCTGACGCAGGAAGAAACCTCAGCTGCATTTGCCGGTCCCTAGATAAGCTGGGCTATATTGTTTATTTACGGTCGCCTGTATTAAGGACTTGCCCATTGGCGGTTGTACTGAGCGTGCTGCAAGTCCTCACTTTGCAGTGTCCTCTAGATTTATCTCGTGGCAAAAATCGACGTGTCAAATAAACGTCTCGAGCGCGATGCGAATGGGCTCATATCGTAGTCACGGTTTAGCAGTTTGTTTCTTATGTTGCATGGTGTAGTAACTGCGAGGCGTTCCAAAGAATCCGTTGAAATTGGTACTGCTCGCTCCATCAGCACATTTCTGTTGATAAAGGTGTGGCTTGCCGTTTGGCGGATAGTTCGTACCAAGCAAGCATTTGTATTTGCTATGCTCTTAGCATCGTCATGTCTCGCAAAGTGAAGGCTTGTGGGTTTGTTGTTTCAGCCATTTTTTCGAGCAAATCGGGACGATTTCGAGATATTACACGTTTTCCTTTAGCGTACCTCATTAGTGATGGAATGAATCATGAGTAAAAGCCCAAGTAGGCCCGCTCCGTAAGCACCACCAGCCATAGCCACGACCACCAAATTGCCAACCGAATTATAATACACCACTTAAGGTATCAGAGATATCAATTTATTTTGGTGCACTTACTATGATTGCGGTTCTAAAAAGATTGGGTATTTGAACAGCAAATTTGATTTTCATGTCATTCTTCTCATGTACTTCCACGGGAGTGATAGAGAATAGCTGTAAAATTGCACAGGGGCTCAAGTCCCCAAAAGTGTGTAAAATTTCCCCTTTGTGCACTGTAAAATGCCCAGGCACCAACAAAACGTTGGGCTTGACAGGATTTGACGATATGTGGCAGCTGTACTTAATGAGTGCTACAAGGCTCATTAGTATTGGTGACGTCAACGTGTAGCTTCTTGACGGGCTGGGGACGTTGGGAGCGGCGAGCCGGGTCCGCGTGCCGCCACTCGGCGCGCGTGCCTGTGACGGCCGGTCCGGCCTCACCCGGCAGACTCGCCGATGCAGCTGTCCTCGGCCAGTCTGCAGCTGCCCAGTCTGTCGTCGGTGATACAGCTGGGCGACCCCGGCGAGCGGCAGGCCTTCCACCAGTACCGGGTGTCCCGCGCCGTCGAGCCGGCAGCAGACCTGGACAACACCGACAGCAGCAACGTACGTCACGTCAGGCTGCTGGCGCCGGTCCGGTCCGGTCGCAGAGGAGTCATCGGGCGCGCGGGCTCGAAGTCTGGTCCGGTCCGGCCGCAGGGGAGTCGGTGGGCGCGCGGGCTCGAAGTCTGGCCCGGTCCGGCCGCAGGGGAGTCGGTGGGCGCGCGGTCCCGGGGTCTGGTCCGGTCCGGCCGCAGGGGGGTCGGTGGGCGCGCGGTCCCGGGGTCTGGTCCGGTCCGGCCGCAGGGGAGTCGGTGGGCGCGCGGTCCCGGGGTCTGGTCCGGTCCGGCCGCAGGGGGGTCGGTGGGCGCGCGGTCCCGGGGCCTGGTCCGGTCCGGCCGCAGGGGAGTCGGTGGGCGCCCAGTGGTGCGGCGGTCACCGCAGTCGATGCTATGAACAGTGGCGTTGTGCAGTGTGCGTCATCCCACTCGTCACCTCGGTGGGTAGTTGTATTTACATTTGCACTCACGGCGCCACCACACATAACACTCGGCCTTTCTTAGGTCCGCCCGACCACCCGGGTCAGGCGTTGCGTGCTTTCACCCATCCGGTTACCTCCTAAGTATGGGGCGGCAACGAAACAAGCCTCCCAAAATAGCCAAACCAGTCAGCTGACAACACCAGTCAGCATGGCCCGCCCACCCAGTCATCCAGCCATCGGTTAACGTGACCAATAATGTATTAGATGATTGGAAATTGCTCCTGGAAATGTGTATTCCTCTGCAGCATTTGACGTAACATGATCTTGGATGACCTGATTACATGTTACTTTTAGAACCGCATGAAGCACAGTAAGATACAGCAAATCATTATGAGAACGTCCTTAACATTGCGTATTCTGGGGAAAAAGTAAGGTATCGGATACCCGCCTCGTGATGTGGCCGACGTGACGCCCACAAAATGGCAGTCACTCGGCAACTATCGAAGGTGCGATCACGTGACGCCCACAAAATGGCAGTCACTCGGCAACTATCGAAGGTGCGATCACGTGACGCCCACAAAATGGCAGTCACTCGGCAACTATTGAGGGTGCGATCACGTGACGCCCACAAAATGCCAGCCACTCGGCAACTATCGAGGGTTCGATCACGTGACGCCCACAAAATGCCAGTCACTCGGCAACTATCGAGGGTACGATCACGTGACACGCGCAAAATGGCCGTCACTCGGGAACTATCGAGGGTGCGACCTTTTAGTTTTCACCAATGTATAAAATGTCTAGGGTGCACGAGTACCGTAAATTCCAGCGTCGAGCGCTCATTCACTTGAGAGATGTTCCTGGAGACGTAATGGGTGTATGGCATTGGGGCCTGACGACGCGCTTGGTTGTCGAGGCTTTATTGTGGGGCTTCCTCTCACCCTGGCATGAAGAGCGGGCACCGCGGGGAATCGAACCCCGTACCTCTGGTCTCCCATACGTGCAGCCTTAGCTACTGAACTATCGGCACCCAATATCCTGAGCGGCGATATTGGTCGCGAAGTTTCTCTTCGCCTGACACTTTGGGTGGGACGCTTCCAGCAGTGTTTATTTGAGGAGCAGAACGACGTAGCTGATTGTCATACTGGCCACGGGGGGCGTATGTGTCGTTTCAGGACGAGCTGGAGCTGGGCGAGCAGGGGGAGACGGCTCGGCCCAGCGCCCCGCCCGCCGTGCCGCTGCAGGTGCTCGTCGCCAGGCAGGTCAGAGCACAACTGGCGCCCGCTGACGCTGACACGTATGCTCACACGCGCGCGCAGGCATGCGCATCCATGCAAACAGACAGACGAATATGCACCAGTGAGATTACCGCTGTGCTCCCAGGACACTGCATGCCTTTGTCTGCGAGGACGCGGTTGAACGCGTTTGCTAGTTCGCATACTGTAGAAACGTCATGGGGTGGTCATTTCACCATGGCCTTCAGCTCGCCTGCTTCGCTCTAGCGTCTTCGAATCTGCGGAACCCCTTGGCGTTCGCCGCCGTACGGTTTGGACGTCGCGGCAGCTGGGTGCGCCAGTGCCGCAGTGCGGCGTGTTCGTCTGACATGCGTCTTTCTCGCGCTGTCACAGGCCAAGTTCCTGGAGGGCGGCAAGGAGGTGCGCACGCCCCACTTCCTGGCGGCGCTGACGCAGCTCTGCCACAGCGACCAGCCGCTGGCCGAGCGGCTCTGGCTCGACTTCTTCCCGCGCGTCTGGAAAACACTCAGCGAGCGGCAGCAGCAGGTGCGTACGGTCTCTGAGGCGCTCTGTGTATGGTAGCGGTGAAGCGTGACTGTGCTCCGTCCCCCTCCCCTCTCGTCTCCCCGATCGACCTCAATAACGGGACGTGTCAGCTGGCGCTGGTACGCGCCTGTGGCAGCGGCTGTCTTTAGCAGCATCCGTGCTGTCGGCTCATCACAGCTGAGGACTGATAATGTGTGAGCTGATGGACTCGATATGGGATCGGCCGCTGGGTGGCGCCTCCATCCCTGATGATGTGTGAGCTGATGGACTCGATATGGGATCGGCCGTCGGGCGGCGCCTCCACCCCTGATGATGTGTGAGCTGATGGACTCGATATGGGATCGGCCGCCGGGCGGCGCCTCCATCCCTGATGATGTGTGAGCTGATGGACTCGATATGGGATCGGTCGCCGGGCGGCGCCTCCATCCCTGAGATTTGGACCAGACTGCTACACGGGTTGTCCTGTGCAGCGAAGTAAGTATAGCATGGAAATTCGAGGTCGATCAGAGCTTATGAGGTTACTCTCTCAGCCCAGCCTAATCACACTGTCATACCAGACCATGCTCATCACGACGTATGCGGGGGAATCCCACCGGCTTCACGCCTGTGCCAGCTAACGCAGCACCATTGTCGGAATCGGCCAGTTGATGATGTATGCGTGTTTCAGTCGCTGGTCGGCTGAACTGGTGCCGTTCCTGGTGTCGGGGGCGCACAACATCCAGAAGGACTGCTCGCCGTCGGCGCTCAACACGTTTGTGGAGGCGCTGGTGCACTGCCAGCCGTCGGTCACCCTGAAGCCGTGAGTGAGCTGGTGTCGGTGCGCTGCCGTGTCCGCCGTGGCCGGACGGGAAACTGCGCGTGCGCCAGACCCAGTGTACGGTCCGCTGCTGCCCTGCTTGTCGGATGTTGGGGGTTGAGGTTGAGGCTTAGGTGATTGGGGTTGAGGTTGAGGTTGAGGTTGAGTTGAGGTTTGAGGTTGAGGTTGGGGTCGTATTGTGGCTGTGTGACGTACTGCGTCTCTTAATGTTGCCATGGGACCAGTTTAGGCCATGTTTTTCCAGGAGCACTATTGCATACTTGGTAGCAGCGACCCAAGTGTAATGACGCACTGTGCCGGTATTGTCATCGGTCTGTTTGCCATGCGCAGTTACTTCCTCATTGGTTCGTCATTTGAAAGCCAGCTGGTGTCGCGGTTGTAGCTGGATCTTGTTTGGCTCCCGGGTAACAGCATGCTTGATGTTATGTGGCTGTAGTCTTCGCCGCTTGGACCTGAAATAGCTGACTGCCGACAGCAGGGCAGTGTGACCAGTGACGGAAGGGCGGCGTGTGTTTGCGCCGGTCCCGCCCGACTGTCCGCCACCCCAGCTGATTCCCCGCGCGCTGGCACAGCTCAGCTGATGCCCGAGCCTTGCCTCTCCGGCCGCCCGGCCGCCGGCCAGACTGCTCTGTCCGCGTGGCGGCGCGCAGGAGCTGGCGCCGCACCGCCCAACCGACTCTCGCCGCGCGCTCCAGGTGCATCATGCGCTACTTGGGCAAGAGCCACAACTTGTGGTACCGGATGACGGCTGTCGCTGGAGCAGATGGCGCTGGACAGCAGCTCCCTTCAGCTCATCCGGCCCCAAGAAAGAGGCGGCCGACATGTACGACTTCGAGCCGGCCACCAACACCAAGGAGGTGCGCCGACCTAGGCTGCCCCAGCTCGGTGCTAATGACGCTGCTGGGTAGTGTATACTGTACACGTAGTCCTGTTTTAGTGTGTGTTGACGTGAGGTGGACAGGAAAGAACCATTGACTGAAAACATCGACCTCTGTGTCGGCAGGTGAAAGTAAGTCCTTTCTATTACAATGTGAACAGTGCAATTGCGTGCGATGTGCTATCTATGCTGTCGTCTATAGATAGTAACATTGCAAGAATGTCTCTCATAGGCCTGCTTGCTGGTCGGCAGAATGGTTTTCGTTTCTTCCGGACCCAAAGCATGCTCAGTTCAGTCATTGATGAGAGGGGAATCACGGGCTTAGGATTTTAAACATTCCTTGCCCGTGGATTCAAAACCAGGTACCCACAGATGTGTTGATTGTAAGGCACAGCAATTGTGTGTATCCTCTAGGAAATACTTCATGAACCTGTAGAGGCCGTTGGACTTCCCCCTCCCCCCCCCCCCCCCCCCAGGTCTCTTCCAGGATAGTGGGTCGTCGTGAAGGCGTCGCCTGGCACCCTGTCTCTCCTCCAGAAGAGTCGGGGTCCTGGAGTCGGGCTGTCTGGCGTCATTTGTGACATGGACATCAGTGCGCCTGCTCAGGGCTAGTCAAGGGATCGTCTGACCCTCTCTCGCGTCCGCTCCAGGAGAGTCTGGAGATGGGACTGACTACCCGGCGGTCTGCTCCAGGAGAGTCTGGAGATCCTGGAAAGCCTCTGCGAGCTGTACAAGCTCTTGCGTGAGGAGGACCTCTGGATCGGCCTGTGGCAGAAGATTGCCAAGTACTCGCAGACCAACATCGCGCTGGCGTACGAGCAGCAGGGCTTCTTCGAGCAGGCGCAGGGCGCTTACGAGCTTAACCACGAACAAGATCCGGGCCGACTACGCCACGTCCCCCGGCTCCGGTCAGCCTGCAGCAGGTGAGCGGCGGGCACGGCCGGCCGCTGGTCGGCCGCTGGTGGACGTGTCGCGGTCGGGCGGCCTGGTCGGCCGCTGGTCGACGCGTCGCGGTCGGGCGGCGTGGTCGGCCGCTGGTCGACGCGTCGCGGTCGGGCAGGCGCGGCCGGCCGCTGGTGGACGTGTCGCGGTCCGGCGGCGCGGCCGGCCGCTGGTCGGCTGCTGGTGGACGTTGTTCGCGGTCCGGCGGCGCGGCCGGCCGCTGGTCGGACTGCTGGTGGACGTGTCGCGGTCGGGCGGCGCGGTCCGGCCGCTGGTCGGCCGCTGATGCCGTGGTGTGCCGGCTGGCCTCTAGTTCGACCCACAAGTGGCACGGTTGTCTCGGCTGTCTCGTGCTCGGATGTTGGGTGGCGTCCTTCGACCGGTGGTCCTTTTGACCGTCGCGTTCGGTTCCACGTTACTGGCCGTGGGCTGAGCGCCGCCAAGTCGGCTGACAGCGGGCCGGATGGGCGCACTGCCACAGGAGATGATGCTGGTGGAGCAGCAGTGGATCCGCTGCTGCAAGGAGCTGAACCAGTGGGAACCTGCTGCTCGAGTACGGCCGCTCGGCAGCGGCTGCCAGTCCGGCGCTCGTGCTCGACTCGGCCTGGCGCGTTGCCCAACTGGGGGGTTCATGAAGGACGCCCTCCAGCAAGTGGAGGTCAACTGCCCCAAGGAGATGGGCTGGAAGGTGAGCAGGGCGCGCGACCCCCCGACGCCGCGACGGTCGCGGCAGCAGGACGGACTCAGAGCTAGTTTGGAAGCCGGGGAGGGGGCGAGGTCAGAGTGTCGGCGAGCCGGGGGGGCGGGGAGGAGCGAGGTGAGAGTGTCGGCGAGCCGGGGGGCGGGGGAGGGGGCGAGGCCAGAGTGTCGGCGAGCGGGGGGCGGAGATGGAAGGGGCGAGGCCAGAGTGTCGGCGAGCCGGGGGCGGGGGAGGGGGCGAGGCAGAGTGTCGGCGAGACTGGGGGCGGGGTAGGAGCGAGGTGAGAGTGTCGGCGAGCCGGGGGGCGGGGGAGGAGCGAGGTATGGAGTGTCGGCGAGCCGGGGGGGCGGGGGAGAGCGGAGGTGAGAGTAGTCGGCGAGCCGGGAGTCCGCAGCCGCCCGGTGTACGAGCCGTTGTCAACTGGTGATGGCTGGCGTCAGCACAAGTTGATGACCAACATGACACAAAGTCGCACCGATGAAAGGGTGCCAGAAGTACTGCCATGATGCCGCCATTGTTGGTGAGATTTCCCCTGACCGTAACCGGGGTTGAGGCTCGGTTAGGGCTCCAGGTGTCTGTCGCCACGTGTCACGTGCGAGTCGGACGCCGGCGAGGACGACGCCGGCCTCGGACGCGAGTCGAGTCGGACGCCGGGCCCCGTGCCGGGGTAGCGCACTGACGACTGGCGGGCGCGGCGGCAGGTGAACCTGTACCGCGGCTTACATCGCCATCTGCCACCTCCGGAGGAGGACGCACCTCTCTAACGTCGAGAAGAAGCTGGTCGACCTGGCCACAAACCAGTGCATGAAGGAGTGGCGCAAGCTGCCCTCCATCGTTGTCGCACGTGCACGTGGCCTCTACCTGCAGGCGGCGCAGCAGGTGAGAGAGCCGCGACGGGTCGGTGGGGGACGACCTGACCCGATCCTGACCTGGCCCGATCCGGCCCGACCCAACCACGACCCGACCCAAACTGACCCCGACGGCGGCCCGACCTGACCGGACCTGACCTGACGCGGCCCTACCCGACCTGGACCCGGTCCCGCCACATTGCACGCCGCCCATCATGTGAGGGCGAGTGTGGGGCTTAGTGTGTCTGTAAGAGTGTTATATGCGCTGGCTGTCGTGCTGGCTGTTGCGGAGGCAGCTGCGGCATAGAACAGCAAGGGGTTGTGCCGGGATGGATGGTGCGTGTCTTGGAGAGCTGCGTGGGCCCCGGCTGACGCCGACCCCGACCCGGCAGATCCTGGAGCTGCAGGAGGCGGCGCAGATCCACCAGAACCTGCTGCACAGCCGGCAAAACGCCGTTGCACGACATGAAGGCTATCGTGAAAAACGTGGCGGCAATCGCCTGCCGGTCATCAGCGACGACCTGAGCCACTGGAGCGATGTGTTCACCTGGCGCCAGCACCACTACCAGTTCATCGTCAAACACTACAGCGAGGCAGGACCAGGGCGCCAACAACCAGAGCATGCTGGGCGTGCACGCCTCGGCCCAGGTGGGCGCGCAGCGTGGCGCGGCGGCCGCCGGCGCGGACCGGCCGGGCGCCGGCAGCTGGGCGAGGCGTCAGGTGGCCGTCCGGCGGGCTCGGCTGGGGGAACTGCTGTGCTGGGCGCCCGTATGGTTGTGTGGTGATGACTGGTCAGCCAGCTGGCCAGCCGCCTGTGGGTTGCGGTTATTGGCGAGCTGCTGCCTTACCGGTCTGCGTGTGCTGCTCTGCTGTTCCGACTTTGGTTAGCCGCCGTGCTGTCTGTGTGGGTGTGCTGGTCCAGAGGCGGTCTCCCGCGGTCGGTCGGCCCTGCTCCTGCCAGCTGTGTCTGTGTGGGTTGGCTGGTCCGGAGGCGTCTCCCGCGTTCGGTCGATCCCGCTCCAGCCAGCTGTGCCTGTATGAGTGTGCTGGTCCAGAGGCGGCTCCCGCGGTCGGTCGCCCCCCCCCCCCCCCAGCCAGCTGACCTGCCACCCTCTGTACCAGGCCATCATCCACTACGGCAAGATGGGCAGAAAGCACGGCCTGATGGGCGTGTGCCTGGAGAACCTGAACCGGCTGCACACGATCCCGTCGGTGCCGATCGTCGACTGCTTCCAGAAGATCCGCCAGCAGGTCAAGTGCTACCACCAGAGCGCCGCCGGACAGGGCATGAGCAAGACCGAGCTACAGGAGGTGAGGGATGCCCCCCCCCCCCCCCCCGCCGGACAGGGCATGAGCAAGACCGAGCTACAGGAGGTGAGGGACGCCCCCCTCCCCCGCCGCCGGACAGGGCATGAGCAAGACCGAGCTGCAGGATGTGAAGGACGCCCCCCCCCCCCCCCCCGCCACCACCGGCTGCGCTGCTTTAGCGTTTTTCCGCCCGTCTATTGTTTTGCAGATGTAGTGGTGACCTCAGCGATTGGAATGCAGATGTGTACGTTGTCTGCCTGTGAGTGAGCAGTGTGCTGGTTGCTGTACGCGAGGCCCGGGAGGATAAGGGGCTCGCTGACCTAGTGGTCAGGAACTTGTGCTCCCGGACAGAGCGCCGTGGCCCGCTGCTTGTGTCCTGGTCCCTGGGCGCTGACACCACCAGCGAAGTAACCGAGAGAGGGCTTCCGACGCGCGCCCATACCAAAGCCGGCATCATTGGTGTGTGCCACCCTCAGGGCCTGGAGGTGATCGAACACACCAACATGAAGTACTTCACCAAGGAGATGGTCTCCGAGTTCTACGCTCTGAAGGGCATGTTCCTGTCACTCGTTGGTAAGCCCGTCGAATCCTAGGTCAACAGTTTAGCCGATATCCATTTGTCTCCTACGCACGTGTTTTGGCAACAGTGATATCGCTGCCGTCCGCTCCAATGTGTGACGGCTGGGACTGCTGCCGGTCACTGCGAGATGCAAACCCTCTGTGAAATGCGGGCGTTCTGCGCGATCCATGCCGACCCACTGTTTCGTCATTCAGTCATTACTAGCTCACAGCTCCACTGTTCCGTCATTCAGTCATTACTAGCTCACAGCTCCACTGCTTCGTTATTCAGTCATTACTAGCGCACAGCTCCACTGTTCCGTCATTCAGTCATTACTAGCTCACAGCTCCACTGCTTCGTCATTCACTCATTACTAGCGCACAGCTCCACTGTTCCGTCATTCAGTCATTACTAGCTCACAGCTCCACTGTTCCGTCATTCAGTCATTACTAGCTTACAGCTCCACTGCTTCGTCATTCAGTCATTACTAGCTCACAGCTCCACTGTTCCGTCATTCAGTCATTACTAGCTCACAGCTCCACGGTTCCGTCATTCAGACGTTACTAGCTCACAGCTCTACTTTTCTGTCACGACTGAATTTCGACGCTCTGATCCACGGACCCGCCGACCCGTATCTGTCCGTCTGCCTGTGTGTCTGTGTGTAGCGGCTACCGCTGACCTCCTCGCGGCCCGCTGACCTCCGCGCGGCCCCGCTGACCTCCGCGCGGCCCCGCTGACCTCCGCGCGGCCCCGCTGTCCGCCGCGCGGCCCGCTGACCTCCGCGCGCGCGTCCGGTCGGCAGGTCGCTCGGACGACGCCAACAAGGCGTTCTCGGCGGCCGTCCAGATGGACGACACGCTTTTCAAGGCCTGGGCGCTGTGGGGCGAGTTCATGGAGTCGTCGTTCTTCCGGGACCCGAGCAACCTGCAGACAGGTGTATCGGCCATCACCTGCTTCCTGCACGCCTGTCGACACCAGAAGGAGAACAAAAGCCGCAAGTACCTATCCAAGGTCGGTACCCAGTCGCTCTCCGGAGGACCTCCTCTGCCCCGATACGGGCGGGGCTTGGCGCTCCGGAGGACTTCCTCTGCCCCGGTACGGGCTGGGCTTGGCGCTTTGGAGGACCTCCTCTGCCCCGGTACGGGCGGGGCCTGGCGCTTTGGAGGACCTCCTCTGCCCCGATACGGGCGGGGCTTGGCGCTCTGGAGGACCTCCTCTGCCCCGGTACGGGCTGGGCTTGGCGCTTTGGAGGACCTCCTCTGCCCGGTACGGGCGGTGCCTGGTGCTCTGGAGGACCTCCTCTGCCCGGTACGGGCGGTGCCTGGCGCTCTGGAGGACCTCCTCTGCCCGGTACGGGCGGTGCCTGGTGCTCTGGAGGACCTCCTCTGCCCCGGTACGGGCGGGGCCTGGTGCTCTGGAGGACCTCCTCTGCCCGGTACGGGCGGTGCCTGGTGCTGGAGGACCTCCTCTGCCCCGGTACGGGCGGTGCCTGGTGCTCTGGAGGACCTCCTCTGCCCCGGTACGGGCGGTGCCTGGTGCTCTGGAGGACCTCCTCTGCCCGGTACGGGCGGGCCTGGTGCTCTGGAGGACCTCCTCTGCCCCGGTACGGGCGGTGCCTGGTGCTCTGGAGGACCTCCTCTGCCCGGTACGGGCGGTGCCTGGTGCTCTGGAGGACCTCCTCTGCCCCGGTACGGGCGGTGCCTGGTGCTCTGGAGGACCTCCTCTGCCCGGTACGGGCGGTGCCTGGTGCCTGGAGGACCTCCTCTGCCCCGGTACGGGCGGTGCCTGGTGCTCTGGAGGACCTCCTCTGCCCGGTACGGGCGGTGCCTGGTGCTCTGGAGGACCTCCTCTGCCCCGGTACAGGCGGGGCCTGGTGCTCTGGAGGACCTCCTCTGCCCCGGTACAGGCGGTGCCTGGTGCTCTGGAGGACCTCCTCTGCCCCGGTACGGGCGGTGCCTGGTGCTCTGGAGGACCTCCTCTGCCCGGTACGGGCGGTGCCTGGTGCTCTGGAGGACCTCCTCTGCCCCGGTACGGGCGGCCTGGTGCTCTGGAGGACCTCCTCTGCCCCGGTACGGGCGGTGCCTGGTGCTCTGGAGGACCTCCTCTGCCCGGTACAGGCGGGACCGGTGCTCTGGAGGACCTCCTCTGCCCGGTACGGGCGGTGCCTGGTGCTCTGGAGGACCTCCTCTGCCCCGGTACGGGCGGTGCCTGGTGCTCTGGAGGACCTCCTCTGCCCCGGTACGGGCGGTGCCTGGTGCTCTGGAGGACCTCCTCTGCCCCGGTACGGGCGGTGCCTGGTGCTCTGGAGGACCTCCTCTGCCCCGGTACGGGCGGTGCCTGGTGCTCTGGAGGACCTCCTCTGCCCGGTACGGGCGGGACCCGGTGCTCTGGAGGACCTCCTCTGCCCGGTACAGGCGGGACCCGGTGCTCTGGAGGACCTCCTCTGCCCCGGTACAGGCGGGACCCGGTGCTCTGGAGGACCTCCTCTGCCCGGTACAGGCGGGACCCGGTGCTCTGGAGGACCTCCTCTGCCCGGTACGGGCGGGGCCCGGTGCTCTGGAGGACCTCCTCTGCCCGGTACGGGCGGTGCCTGGTGCTCTGGAGGACCTCCTCTGCCCGGTACGGGCGGGACCGGTGCTCTGGAGGACCTCCTCTGCCCGGTACGGGCAGACCCGGTGCTCTGGAGGACCTCCTCTGCCCGGTACAGGCGGACCCTGCTCTGGAGGACCTCCTCTGCCCGGTACGGGCGGGGCCCGGTGCTCTGGAGGACCTCCTCTGCCCCGGTACGGCGGTGCCTGGTGCTCTGGAGGACCTCCTCTGCCCGGTACGGGCGGTGCCTGGTGCTCTGGAGGACCTCCTCTGCCCGGTACGGGCGGTGCCTGGTGCCTGGAGGACCTCCTCTGCCCGGTACGGGCGGGACCTGGTGCTCTGGAGGACCTCCTCTGCCCGGTACGGGCGGTGCCTGGTGCTCTGGAGGACCTCCTCTGCCCGGTACGGGCGGGACCTGGTGCTCTGGAGGACCTCCTCTGCCCGGTACGGGCGGTGCCTGGTGCTCTGGAGGACCTCCTCTGCCCGGTACGGGCGGGGCCTGGTGCTCTGGAGGACCTCCTCTGCCCCGGTACAGGCGGGACCCGGTGCTCTGGAGGACCTCCTCTGCCCCGGTACGGCGGTGCCTGGTGCTCTGGAGGACCTCCTCTGCCCGGTACGGGCGGTGCCTGGTGCTCTGGAGGACCTCCTCTGCCCCGGTACGGGGGGGCCTGGTGCTCTGGAGGACCTCCTCTGCCCCGTACAGGGGGCGGGACCCTGCTCTGGAGGACCTCCTCTGCCCCTGGGTACAGGCGGTGACCCTGCTCTGGACCTCCTCTGCCCGGTACGGGCGGGACCCTTGCTCTGGAGACCTCCTCTGCCCCGGTACGGGCGGGGCCTGCTCTGGAGGACCTCCTCTGCCCCGGTACAGGCGGGACCCGGTGCTCTGGAGGACCTCCTCTGCCCCTACGGGCGGGGCCTGGTGCTCTGGAGGACCTCCTCTGCCCCGGTACGCGGGGCCTGGTGCTCTGGAGACCTCCTCTGCCCCGGTACGGGCGGGACCCGGTGCTCTGGAGGACCTCTCTGCCCCGGTACGGGCGGGCCTGGTGCTCTGGAGGACCTCCTCTGCCCCGGTACGGGCGGGGCCTGGTGCTCTGGAGGACCTCCTCTGCCCCGGTACAGGCGGGGCCTGGTGCTCTGGAGGACCTCCTCTGCCCCGGTACAGGCGGGACCCGGTGCTCTGGAGGACTCCTCTGCCCCGTACAGGCGGGACCCGGTGCTCTGGAGGACCTCCTCTGCCCCGGTACAGGCGGGACCCGGTGCTCTGGAGGACCTCCTCTGCCCCGGTACAGGCGGGACCCGGTGCTCTGGAGGACCCTCTGCCCCGTACAGCGGGACCCGGTGCTCTGCTCTGCCGTGATACCGCTCAAGCACTGCTTCCCACCGCGGCGGCGAGACATCTGACTCTGACGCGCCGGCCTAGTCACCATACCTGTCTGATGCCGCCACCGGCACACCGCTTCAGGTGCTGTGGCTGCTGACGTACAACGACGAGGCCAACACGCTGGCGGAGGCGGTGGAGCACTATTGTGCCAGCGTGCCGCCCATCCATTGGCTGCCGTGGATCCCCCAGCTGCTCACCTGTCTGGTGCGCAACGAGGGCAAGCCCATCATGAACCTGCTCACCCAGTGTGAGCACACGGACCGGGTCTCACCCAGTGAGCATGCAGGCCGAACACGGGGCCGCGTGATGCTAACCAGTGCATGCGGACGCGCCCACAGGAAGCTCACGGTGTATGTATGGCTTGTTCGGTGGGCAGCGGGGCAGCGACTACTGGGAGCGGCCTCGCAAGCCGCTCTGTACCTCTGGGTGTGCCCGTTGGCGCTGCAGGGTCGTCCGGCGCCGGCCGTTCGTGCGGTGCTCTGCGGGCCGGAGACCGCTCAGCTGTCCGCCCGGCCCACTCTGACTCTGACTGACTCCGTCGACCGCTCTGACTGACTGGACCCTGTTGGACTCTGACTGACCGGCTGACTGTCGGCCGCCTGTGACGCGGCCTCTGCTCTGGGCAGGTGGGCCGCACGTTCCCGCAGGCGGTGTACTTCCCGATCCGCACGCTTTACCTCACGCTCAAGATAGAGCCGGGAGCGGCACAAGACGAGCGGGCAGAGCGGCGGCGCGGCGGCGGCGCGTGACAGCTCCGACCCGGCCGGCTCCTCAGGTGCGTCCGGCCACGCGGCGCCGATCCGGTAGACCAGGGCTGCGAGATTCCCGGTTGACCACGCCGACTCACCCGTTTCTCAGACGCGCTGCGCAACATGCGCTCGGATGGCCGGTTGGAAATGTGATTCGCTCGACGGCTCAATTTGACCCCCCCCCCCCCGCTCCTCTCCTGAAGATCGAAAATTAAGACCTAGGAACACCCATTCACTAAGTGGAAAAGGATCTGTGGGAACTTAATGGTATCAAATTTGTAGACTCTACCTTTACCTTTTTTGCCTTTAGCATGTACTTTTTATCATTACCATTGGGTCAATGAGATGAAAGTCGAGTTCGGTGCGCGAAGTGCCCTGAGAACTCCTCGAAGTGCCCTAAGACCTCCTCGTGCAGCCAGCCTTTACCTGAATACATTTTGTAAGCAAGAGGTCACTTGGGTATGACATCAGATCAGGGATTTTATGTGCCCCTAAAAGTTCAAGATGAACAAAAAACTTTGCGTTATCTTTATATTTGAGTTCAAGATGAACGTCGCGAACTACTCTATGCAGCATGTTGCGCAAGACAAAAGGTGGATCACGGCTGTTTTTGATCAGTGACCTGACCTGAACATTAAGTTAAGATAAGACTACTGGTGACGTCCTTTAAGTCAAGAAATTCGAAGTGAGCGTCAAAACTACCTCAGCAAACAAGTATTCTGGGAAGAAGGCTGTTTGGTTTTGATACCTTCATACCTGACCCACCTTTAAAATATTAAGTTGTTATCCTAATTTCAATTGTCTTATTGTCTAGCAAATGATGTGTAAGCTGCATGACTTCGTCTAACACTCCGTTGTCGCGTCATAGAATGCATTGCCATAAAGAACATCGGCAAGCGGTTCAGCCCTCATTCTGTACCAGCCAAAGGAGCGCGTATGCGTCGGAGCGCCGTGCGTCATGTACCAGCGGCTGGGGCGGGCTCGGCGTGTGTGGCGCGCGCGGCTGACATGGCGCGCGGCCGCCAGGTGACGCCAGCGGCGGCGGCGCGGCGGCGGCGCGGCGGGCCGACACCGACGGCCGCTGACGCCGGCTCCATCCGCGCCACGGCCCCATGTGGCGCTGCAGCCGCATCATGCACAACCAGCGCGACGTGCACCCGACCATCCTGTCCAGCCTGGAGGGCATCGTCGATCAGGTGGGCGCGAGCGGCTGCCGGCCGGCCGCGTGGCCGCCCCTGGCGCCCCCCACCGGCGCGTAGACTTGGCAGAGAGCGCCGCAGCCGGTCGCCAGGCCGGCGCGTATTGCCAGTGTATGTGTGTTTGCGTACGTACAAAATGTGCGCCGAAGAGCGTAACACGCACACGGGTGTGACGAAGTAATATGTGCTGCGTCTACGTAGACAATCGTTGATGTGACATGCTCATGTTGTTGAATTCGCTTAACGTGCTATGCATTCGATGCCCGTATAGTTATTTACAAAACGTACCCAACATGCATATGCATTTGCGTACAAGCAGATGCATATGCTTTCAAGGTTATATTAGTTTTTGATAGTGGCGCAATGTGTTCTTGGCAAAATTTGTAATCATGTGATGATTGAACTACGATGCGCCTAGTATATACAGTATGCAGTGCTTCCGAGGTGGGACGGCTGTCTCCATTGCTCCGATTCTGTATGAGCATGTGCGTTCCGTCACTGGAGGTGATCTGATTCGGGAACAGCTCCGGGCGGCGGGTGTTCGCTGTGCGGCTGGGCTGTTGCCGTGCCCGAAAGCCCAAACAACAGACAATTGATAGGAGCGAGTCTGTCTTGTCGTAATGACACGTCGGCCTCCCTCTCGCGACCCGCCTTTGCCTGACGGAGTGGGCGGGGAGTGTCGGCCTGCGGCGTCTGACCGCCCGTTCGGCTGCAGATGGTGTGTTCCGAGAGAACTGGTACGAGGAGGTGTGCTGCGCCAGCTGCGCCAGGCCCTCACCAAGTGCCTGGCGCTGGCGTTCGACAGCCGGGGGGCCGTCACCGAGGCCACCATCACGCCGCACACGCTCAACTTCGTCAAGAAGCTGGTGGCCACCTTCGGCATCGGCGTCGGTGAGACCCTCCGCTCTCCCGGCCGGTGCCCTCTCCCCTCCCCCCGCCCCCCACTCCCCCCGGTACCCCTCCCCCCCTCCACCCCTTCCCCGGCCGGTACAAACCTGCACCCTCCCCGGCCTACCCCCTCCACCCTGCTCTCCGGCCTACCCCCCCCCCCCCCTGCTCTCCCCTACCCCTTCCCCCCCGCTCCCCGGCCTGTACCCCTCCACAGGCGTCGGACAAGGGTCAACTTCGCATCTGCGGCTCGTCTTAGCCTTGACCGCTGGCCGGTGGCCATGATGGTCGGGATTCACCGACGAGCTGTACCAATTGGGTTTTTCTCTGTTATCTCGCCCTGACACTGTCTCGTCTGCCCCCCCCCCCCCCCCCACAGATCGCGGCGCTCCTACGACTTTCAAAGTTTACGTGCGGCGTAAATTGACGCATAATGATTATTTAAACCCACCGTAAACAGCACACACTGGATAGGATTGTGTTCGTAAGATGAGGTTATATCATGAAGTTCGATAAATGGAAGATAAGTTGTGATGAATTGGTGGAGCATTCGTCTTCATCCTGTGGCCCTGGGTCGATCTGTCACCAGCGTCTGAGTTGTTCATGCTGTCGTCGGTTGGCGAAAGTCGTCTTGCTCTCCGGTCCCAGGTGGGAAAGGCCGTGCCTTTGCTGATGCGGGAC
>NW_023596461.1:39320893-39499095 GCF_011947565.3 Pollicipes pollicipes
GAGGGGTACCTCAGCTGGCCTCGGACGGCTGTCGGCCCGTCCGCCGCCCTGATCTCGGCTGTCCGCAGGCGATGCACAGCCTGGAGCTGCTGTCGCGCATCCTCAAGCGATCCACTCGGAGCTAATCCAGCCGCACAAGGGGCGCTGGCCGACATGGTGCCGCCCAAGAAGCACCTGGTCAGGCAGCAGCCGGCCAACGCCCAGATCGGCATCATGGATGGCAAACACGTTCTGCTACTCCCTGCAGCCGCGCCTTTTCACCATCGGTAGGCGTATAGGAGCCGTTAGCGAAACTGTTCTGTTTGTCTGGTGTTGCATGGTATGTGAAGGCGTTGTGTGGTGTGATTCTGCAAGGGGAGGATTGGCCGGACGGTCTGACGAACGGGACTGCGTCCGGTTACTGTCGGCCCTAAATTCCATTCTGGCATGCCATTTACACGCTATTCAGGAAAGGTATTTGTAAACGGCCCGCCGGCGGAGGCAGAGCTCGCTGTTGAAGCAATCAGAATGTATGGTAAGGGAAGAATCGCGCCAGGAGTTTCACGCCAGGTGACAAGGGCGGAGGAATTAGACCCGACGCACGCTACGGATTCCCCGTTTTCTATTACGAAACGGGGCACTGCTGTTTTCTTCCGAAGGGAATATCATCTACGTAGTGTTCGACTGGACAGGGGTCCTGTGACCGAATTCTAGCGTTACGACCGGCGTCGCCGGAATGTTGAGGTAAAATCCCCACGGTCCAGTCGTAAGCCAGTGATTCCTCGGTGGGATTTGCCTTCGGACAGCCGATGATTGCGTGGCCATGCATGGAGGGGGGGGGGGAGCTTAGAGCAGACGTTCCGTGAGTGGGCTTGGTGTGTGTGGCGTTCGGTTCCCTCGTCGCACATTCACTCCGCTAGCTTCTCAGACTTGTGCCATATATTGAGCGCAGGTCTCGCGGTGCACTACGCCCTGAAGTTTTGCGCTTCATGACGTGTCGTGTTGGTTGACGAAGGCGTGCTCTGGCGTCGTGGACTGGTATTTGGCGGCATGCTTCTTCGGTGGGGGCGTGCGATGGGGGAGCTGTTGTCCCGCGTCTATCCCGAGCTGACGCCGCCAGCCAACCGTGCGTGAGCGGCGGCGGTGGGAGAGCTGTTATCCCGCGTCTGTCTTGAGCTGGCGCTGTCGGCCGACTGCGCGTGGGCGGCGGCGGTAGGAGAGCTGTTGTCCCGCGTCTGTCTTGAGCTGGCGCTGTCGGCCGACTGCGCGTGAGCGACTGCGGGCGGTGGGAGAGAGCTGTTGTCCCGCGTCTGTCCCGAGCTGACGCTGTCGGCCGACTGCGCGTGAGCGGCGGCGTTGAGAGAGCTGTTGTCCCGCGTCTGTCTTGAGCTGACCTGATCTGATGTGATCTGCTCTGATCTGTCCTGAGCTGACGCCGTCGACCGACCGTGCGTGAGCGGCGTGTCCCTGCGTCGGCAGACCTGACGGTGAGCGAACACAAGGTGTTCTTCAGCGAGCTGTTCTCGCTCTGCGAGGCGGACGACAGCAGCCTGTTGAAGCTGCCCTGCTACAAGTCCATCAACCTGACGTCCATCCGCCAGTCGGCTCTCCGCTGCCTGGCGGAGTGCTACTACATCCCCAACTACCGCGACAAGATCTTCTCCGTCCTCTACAACCGGGCGCTCAACTCCAGCAGCGCCGAGCTGCAGGAGTGTGGCTTCCAGTGCATGAAGAAGCTGATTGCCGGCGCGCAGCCGGACATGGAGGTGGTGAGTCCCGCCGGCGGCCCCGGCTCTGACCCGCTCTGCCAGCAGCCTCCAGGCTCGGAGGACAGCTAACCCGCAATGCACCCTTGTTACAGGACATTTTGACGCTCTCGATAACGTTAAATGGCTGGAGAAACGGCAGTGTTGTGCTGGATTACAGGTCGCCAAGGGGTACATAACAGGCGACGAGCTGCTCTGTCTGGTCTGGTTTCGTTGTGGACACAGCGTTTAGCCGTTGCGTCTGTCCTCTGACCCGTTCGTGGCATCTGTCCGGCAGGTGCACAAGGAGATGCGTCCGCTGCTGCTGCTGCTCGGCGACCACCGCTCGCTGACGCTGAACGTGGTGCCCCGGCTCAACTACCTGACGCGTCTCTTCCCCAACACGTTCAAGGAGAAGCTCTGCGAGCAGCTGGTGCAGCACCTGCGCAAGTGGATGGAGGCGGCCATTCAGAGCGCCTCTGCGGGCGCGCCTGCTGCCGGCGGCGCCGCCGGCGACGCCGACAAGGAGAAGGCGGCCAACCTACGCACGGCGCCCACTGCCACGCAGGAGTACCAGATCTGCACGGCCATCCTGGCCATCTTCCCGCAGATCCCAGCCGCCTCCAGCCGGTACGTTGGTCGCCGGTCGGGAGGAGGTGGGAGGTGGTGCGAGGGACGCCGGCCAGAGATGCGGAGTTGAGGGCGGGCGGCAGCCTGGTATGGTGGAGGGTGGAGGGCTGGGGTGCCCTCCAGGGATGCAGACGCCCGCGTTAAGGAACGTCACCTATGTTTCGCAGCGGGGCATACGTGGGGCTGCCTTTGCACCACAGCGGCTTGGGACGTGGGTGGGTGCCTCCAGGGCTTCATGATGAATCGTGGATGACCGACTGCCGTGGTGTAGCATGGGCGTTGGGTGGCAGTCTCCATTAGTCCAGAGTGCAGAGGTAGCGGCGGCCTTTCTGCAGCCTAGGATGGAGAGTGGCAGTGGGCTTTAGGGGTGTGGGTGGAAGGCAGCTTCCAGAGGTGTAGGGCGGAGGGCTGGTGACAGTACTCAGGGCTCTGGGATGGAAGGCGGAGGGCAGCGTCACAGATGCGGGGTTGGGAACGGATTATGAGTTTTCTCCGTACGTTGATCTTCGTTGAACAGGCATTTTCCTCGGCGTGTGTTGTCAATGATCGTTCAGCTGCTGACGCCGTGCTTTCATTATCACCTGGCACTGTGTGGCACCGGAACTGGAATGGAATGGAATGGTCTGGGCCACTCTCACCTGTCATTCAGAATGACGCCATCCGTCCGTGCCGCGGGCGTGGTGCCACAGTCGGGACCCGCTTGCAGCCTGAGTAGTGGGTCCCCTGGCTTATGAGCCGAGTGCCGGCCGGGACGCCGCGTGCGCGGCCGCCGCCGGACGTACCGCGCCGCGCGCGCACGGCGGCGGCGGCGGCCGGGCGGGCGCGGTCTGACCCGAACGTATCGCGCCGTGCGCACGGCGGCGGCGGCCGGGCGGGCGCGGTCTGACCCGAACGTATCGCGCCGTGCGCGCACGGCGGTGGCGGCTGGGCGGGGCGCGGTCTGACCCGAACGTATCGCGCCGTGCGCGCGCGGCGGTGGCGGCCGGGCGGCGCGGTCTGACCCGGACCCGGCCCGTCGCGTTGGCAGGTTTGTGGAGCTGCTGATCCATCTGGTGCTGACCACCGAGTCCCAGCTCTGCGTGGATGCAGGCTCCACCATGCGCACGCCGCTGCTGCAGTTCCTGGCGCGGTACCCGCAGGTAGGCGCAGGGGCTTAGTGGCACCTAGCCGTCGTCACAGACGCTCTCGCCAGCGATAGCAACCCACTCGCAGTGGTGAACAGAGCTCTGAAGTAAAACCCAGCGAGCGCACAGAGACCTGGCCACATGCCTTTGCCAGGGCCGTTCCGTATGTTTTGATTTGCCGCGTCAAATGTCTTGCTTTGCCGTGAGGAGGTTTAGATTTGCCATGTTTTGTCAGGGTCGTCGCGTGTATAAATGTCCTCCCCCACTCGAGACCTGCATAGTGTGCATGTTGGGACATCCCGTATGAGCCATTGCTGGCCGGCGGTGCCGCCACCAGCGCCGCCCCGCCAGCACAGGGTCGTGACCTGAGCTGGTCAGCGCGGCGGCGGGCGGCCTGTGCCGCACCAGCGTGCCCCGCCAGCACAGGGTCGCGACCTGAGCTGGTCAGCGTCGCGGTGGCCGGCCTGTGCCGCCACCGTCGCCGTCCCACCAGCACAGGGTCGCGACCTGAGCTGGTCAGCGTCGCGGTGGCCGGCCGGCGCAACCGGCGACTGTCAACAGGACTGCTGGCATCTCTTTCCAGACATACAAGCAGCCTCCGAACTCCACTATTGCTCCCACTTGCGGTTGAAATGTCGCATGTCTTCATGTTTCTTTTTTGGGGTTTAGCATTCAGTAGGAAGCTAAATTTGCAATGCGGTCATACATGAACTTAAGCTTAGTTCTCACTGTTGTTGTTTTCTAGATGCACGGGGCGATTGCAAGCAGCGATACTATTCAAACGGTAAATTTCGCCTGGCTTGAAGGAAAACCACATGCTATCTGTTTGGTTCACTGGTATGGCACGTGCCCTCAACAGGGTATTGAGTAATGGAGCCATGTCATGTAGTATGGTTTCCAGTTGATGGACGACACCCAGGTTTTGCCAGCCATCTTGGCGCTTACGTACACGGTGTAGTAGGTGGCGGTGCTACTTTGAGGTCATTGTTCCTCGGTCGTGTCTTCCCAGGAGACGATCGACTACCTGATGACGGAGACGGTGTTGAAGGAGCAGCAGAACAGCCGCTTCCTGAAGTACCTGATCAACCACGAGGACGGCCAGTGCTTCAGGGAGATGGTGCAGAGCTCGGTCGACAAGCTTACCAACATGGTGTCCGGTGAGTGGAAAGACCGTCAGCAGAGGGCGGCCAAGTGCGTGCTGCACTCTGGCATTTTAGTGGAATTAGACTCGTTAGACTTAGGCTTTATTAATTAGACTCGTGGAATAGCGCATTGATGCTTTTTAATGAATGAGGCTCATTATGAAAGGACTAGCGACGGAAAAATATTCGTCACGGACAAGGGCGCTTTGAAAGGGTTGATAACTGCAAAGGTTAGTTGCCATGAACGGTTATGGATGGATTTCATAGCTTATGAGCTTGGTATGTAAAAGACTGGCAATGAAAAAAGTGCAAGTGCAAGGGGTTAGTGCGGGAAATTGGAAAAAGCTCGCGAGCAAGGTTTTGTTTAAAAGCGTTGTATTGACAGGAACCTACCCGCAATGGAATAGGTCCGAAGTGGGTGAGGTTCGTTAGGATGCAGGGTTGTATGGGGCGTGGATGGTGTCCGAAGTTTCGCGCGCAGGGCTTTCGCAATACAAGGGCTGGCAAAATCAAAATGTAGTTGAAACCTTAGGAATTTACGCACCTTTGCCGACATATATGTGTGCCCAATGCGGGTTCCGTGAGGGAAAGGGTTTCCACGTCAACAACGTTATTGGTGAAATCCTATTCCTGTGCGAGTGTTGACCTAGAATTATGTGGCACTGGCTTGGCCCCATCTCAGCTTGTGCCACTGGCGTGAGCACCTGATTGGACCGGCGCCACTCCTCCCCATGCGCGCGCACGCCGCCGCGTGTTTGTGTGTGACCTGTCCCATCACCCGCCGGCCAGCCGCTGCGTGTTTCGTCTGACGGCGGCCCTCTGTTGTGCAGGCGCCGTGTCGGTGCAGGGCGAGAAGGACAAAGCCGAGCTGCAGTTCCAGGCCGTGCACATCTGCTACCTGCTGACCAAGCACGACGACCAGTGGCTGGCCGGCCAGTCGCACCTGGTGCAGGCCCACAAACTGGTGAGCCTCAGTGGGCCGGCCGTCAGTCGCCGCCGCCGCCGCCGCCGCCGCCGCCGCCGCCGCCGCCGCGCTCCGTCGCGCGCTGGTGTGGACAAGTGTGGACCTGTCGCCCGAGTGTGGACAAGTGTGGACCTGTCGCCCGAGTGCGAACAAGTGTGGACCTGTCGCCCGAGTGTGGACGAGTGCGGACCTGTCGCCCGAGTGTGGTTAAGTGTGGACCTGTCGCCCGAGTGTGGACGAGTGTAGACTAGTGTGGACCGTGCCCCTCGCCGGCGCCGCAGCTGGCGGGTCTGACGCGGCGGCGGCCGTTGCAGGTGTGGTGCAGTGACGCGTATCACGAGCAGCACCAGCGCGGCGAGCGCACCGAGTCCGGCCACTGGCAGCAGCCGCGCCTGCTGGCCCGCACGCTGCTGCGCTACTTCATCCACCACCCCGACAACGTGCACCTGCTGCTGCAGCTGGTGCGCGCGCTCACCTCCAGGTGAGGCGGCGTGCCGAACACGTCACAAGCAACAGGTCCCGTGATTCATGGCTGGCTGGCGGTGTGTTAATCTAATGACGATGCATTAGCATTGCTGAGACGCCGTCACTGGCGCCACTAACGACGATGCCTACCAACGCCAGCAGCATTGATCTTTGCACAGTGAAACCAATGGGACCGGTTGTCTCCGCCGTAGAGGTCGTGATGCTCTGTCGCTTCTGGCCTTACCAGTCACATTTATCGTCCAATAATGCTAATCCTACATTTCTTCCTTTGGCTGGACATGGACACCCAGCGTTTTGTCAGATGCGTGGAGCGCATTGCACATTCCCGACTAGTGAAATATATTGCAGGTACATCGTAGATTTCCAGTTCATCAAGGACTTTCTGGAGAACACGGTGGCGCAGTCGTACACGGTGGTGTGGAAGCGAGACGCCTTCTTCAAGTTTGTGGAGCTGTACCAGGATCCCAACATCAGCCAGCAGCTCAAGGCCAAGGTAGACTCCGCCACCGCTCCGCCGTGTAGCCCTGGTTGGCGCCTCTGGGGAAGGCAGTGGCACACTGCTGATGCTGTTCACGTACGGCCTGATACAGTTACGCGATGACATTGGGTCAAGTTTCGAGTAGTTTAACGTGCGTTGTGCGGATGTTTTGTGAACAAACTAAGACAGGTATGGCGCCTTCACGATGCGCGCCAATCCGCCCAGCTAGTGGTGGATGGTTGATCCTGCCTCCGGTCATGATGTTGGACATTATTCTGATCCGGTGTCTGCGAGCCTGCATGGACGCTCGGTACCAGCTGTAGCAGCGCAGCTGTACGAGGCGCGCAGCGGCGGCCGCCGGCCGGGGGCTGGACGTTGACCGGCGGCTGGGTGGGCGTCAGGTGCTGCAGTACATCATCATCCCGTGCTTCGCCGTGTCGTTCGACCGCGGCGAGGTGGACCAGCTGATCGGCTCCCCGCCGTCCCCCGAGGACGACTCGGCCACCAACATCGTCAGCGTGTTCATCCGCTCGTTCATCGACACCGAGCGGCCGATGCAGATCAGCGACGGGGTGCGCATCCTGCTGCTGCAGCTCTCCTGCCTGCTCATCGAGCACGCCTCCCCGCACATCCACGACGTGGCCAACAAACGCCAGGTGGGTTGGGGACGCTGGGCCAGCCAGCCGACCGGGCGGCGCCGCGTCCCACACGCCGTCGGACGGGTGGGCGCGCGAGAGCCAGACTCTTCACCTGAGAGGCTCCGTGTGGCCAGGCGCCTGCGGCTGGAGCGCGCCGGTGAACGCGTGGTTTGCATCTTTGTTTCCCGTAGTCGAGCGCGCATCCCTGAACTTATCTAACAACTGGGTGTCATGTCAGTCGCTGTGTACTCTCGAGTGGAATTGGCGTGCTGGCGTTCACGTCTTAGGCCACGCCGCTGAGGCGTGGCCGGCTGCTGTCGCATGTCTCACCAGTTCGCCGCTGACGGCGGTTTACGAGGGGCTGACACCCGCGGGCCGTTGCCAGGGCAACAAGCTGCGTCGCCTGATGACGTTCGCCTGGCCGTGCCTGATGAGCAAGAACTGCGTGGACCCCACCACCAAGTACCACGGCCACCTCCTGCTCTCGCACATCATCGCCAAGTTCGCCATCCACAAGCGCATCGTGCTGCAGGTAGGTCACGCCGGCCTACGCGACAGGCGCCGCTCCAGCACGGCCGTCGGACGGAGGGCGCGACCTTGGGGTGGCGTGGAGACCTCGTCACGTTTGATGCTGAGGCGGTGTGGTCCGCGGAAGTCGGCCGTGGTGTGTGACGGTGCCGTGCGCTCTGCTGCGCAGGTGTTCCACAGCCTGCTGAAGGCGCACGCGATGGAGGCGCGCCCGGTGGTGCGGCAGGCGCTGGACATCCTGACGCCGGCCATGCCCGTGCGCATGGAGGACGGCAACACCATGCTCACTCACTGGACCAAGAAGATCATCGTGGAGGAGGGGCACCACTCGCTCACCCAGCTGGTTCACATGCTGCAGCTCCTCGTCAGGCACAACAAGGTGCGGCAGCCGGGCGCCAGCGCCCGGAGACACATCCAGCCGCTCCAGCCGGCGTGCGCGACAACTTCCGGCGTCTTAGATCTAATTTTCGTTGGCATGACGTATCCTGAGATGTTGCCTGTTTGGTCTGCGTGGCGGCTGGGGAGACACGATCACTTGCTGCTGAGGTGGCAGCATCGCAGCAGGTGTCCCGCAGGGAGAGATCTCTGTGGTCGAATCTTAGAGTGTGCAACCAACACCCACCCCCGCGTGAGATGCTCGACGAGCAGCTCAGACGGTGACGTCATGGCGTCATCTGCAAAAAAAAATTGCAAAGAAAACGTGAAATTTCTTTAGCGTGTGTGTATGTTGCCATGAGCTTGGCGATGCTGCTGCTCCTGGATACATTGGCCGAGCCACGTTGAGCTACCAACTCGCACAGGCATGCGCTCACGTCACTCACGCCCGCATGCCCACGATCGGCACTTACCTGAGACATCTTGGTGACCCGCACTACACTGCGGCGGCCATCCGTCATGCTTTGCCGCCTGCGCCACCTGGCTGGGCACTGCTAGTGCGTGTGGTGAGCCCGGTGTGCTGGCAGGTGTATTACCCGGTGCGGCACCAGCTGCTGGTGCACATGGTGAGCTCGGTGCAGCGGCTGGCGTTCAGCACCACCGGCACGCCCGAGCACAAGAAGCTGGCGGTCGACCTGGCCGAGGTCATCGTGCGCTGGGAGATCGTCCGCCGCCAGGACGAGGTCAGTCCGGCCCCGCTCGTCACGGCACGGGTCAGAGGTCGGCCAGGGGCTGTCGGCCGCGTCAGAGGTGGCGCCAGTGGTGTGCGGATCCGGGACCGCCGTGTGATCATTTGTCCCGCCGCGGCTGGAGCGGCAGTCGGCCTGGTTGTCGTGCTAGAGGTATTAATCAGAGATCGGCGTAGCCGCCGGTCGCGGCAGCTCAGTGGCTCCACTTGTCGGGTGAAGGGCGGCGTCAGAGATCGGTGGGGGCTCACTTCTCTTGTTCGGGGTGGTTTCATTTCACTACGGCCGGCCGTCGTGTGGTAGGTGGTATCAGTGGTATATTAGAGGTGTGCAGGGGTACCGTATGCTTTGGTTGCTTTCAGAGAAAATCACGAGACCGCTCCCCGTGGGTGCAGAGCCACGCCGGCCTTGCATCATGTGACCAGATATCCTCAAATAATCACCCCACTCACCAAACTCTCATCGCATTCCAGCGCCAGCCAATTCAACTCGGTCAGCGCTGCTCCTAACGCCATTCTCTTCTCCCCCTTCCTTCATCCGTCGCGCCCGCAGCGACCCGCTCGCTCGCCGCAGCTGCACCACTTAGGACAGCTGGCGTAGGCGTCACGCCGTGATCAGGAAACCCTCAGGGTCCCAAACTAGCACGACTAATCTATCTATTTTTCTATGTATCTTCTTGTATGTATGTATGTATCTATTTGTTTATCTATTTGTACTAACTACCATTATACATGAAGTCGTGCGACATCACAGTCCCAATCAGCGCCGCATGCGGTGGGGCGATCAGTCAGCTGACTCCGCGTGCACGTGACAGTCGTCCGTGTCGGATTCCGAGCGCGAGCGCGAGGAACAAGTTATGCGTATATATATATATATATATATATATATATATATATATATAGATATAGATATATATATATATATATATATATATATATATATATGTATAAGCGATTTCCCTAGTCGTAGTCATTTCCCTAGTCATATTTCACATCTCTGTCGCGCCGCGCCGCGCCGCGCACAGGAGCCGCTTGTATGCACTAACTAAGCTCACCGCGGCGGCCGTCAGGAGTCGCTGTCGAAGGGAGCGCTTCTCAAGCCCGGCATCACGAAGGAGTCGCTGAGACGCATCGAGAAGACTCACGCCGAGACGCTGATCAACTTCCTGCTGAAGCTGGCGTGTCAGGTGTGTGGCCGCTCAGCTGTCTGCTGCTGTCTTGGTGTTGGTGTGCTCAGCTCAGTAAGGGACAGTGCGGCAGCTGTTCGAGTTGATGGTAGCGGCCGCCGCGGCGGCTGACGCGAGCGGCCATTGACTATCGCTTAATAAGGTTTCGAATCGGAACCGCGGTGTAGTTCCAGCCGGGACCACGTGGTCTGGGTGGCCGCACAGAACCGTGCTGATGGCTTCGGTTGCGGTCATGGCGGGCTAACCGAGACATCACCACCCTCCGGTGCGCACCGCCACCGAATCGTCCGTGCAGTGACGCTCTCGTTACCCCGTTGCTGTCCTCCGTCACGTGACACTGTGACGTCAGGTCAACGAGCTGTCGACGACGCCGGGCGCGCCGGGCGAGCAGCTGTCGCGCCGCTGTGTGCAGCTGCTGAAACTGGCCATGCGGCCGGGGGTGCTGCCGCACGGCGACCTGCGCATCGTCTGGGTCGACAAGCTGCTGCTGTCAGTCGGTGCGTCCGCGCTGCGGCCCGGCCGGCGGCGACGCGCCCCGGCCGACCGCTCGCTGTCGCGCCCACGCCGGTCACGTGGTGCGGCGCCGCTCGCTCGCCTGGCCGGCGAGGCCGGTCACGTGGTACGGCGCCGCTCGCTCGCTGTCGCGCCCACGTCGGTCACGTGGTGCGGCGCCGCTCGCTCGCTGTCGCGCCCACGTCGGTCACGTGGCAGACCTCAGGCGGTGCCCGGCGCAGTCGCAATCATGCGACTGTGGTACATGGTTCCGTTGCCTTACAGTCGCAATTTGTGTGATGGAACAAAGCCCGGAAACACGTCGATGGAAGCGCATCCACCAGCCTCGAACTACTGCTTCTGTGCCCTTGTGTTTGCACACCGGGAAAAAATACCCGAATGGCTCACAAGTAGGAGACGTCATACAAAAAGTTGACTGTATAAAATGGGATACGCTGTATCGTTCACCATATGCACAGTTCCTAGTCTATAGAAAGTTTTTACACGTAGTCAGTTGACCTGTATGGTGGCATACCCTCGTTTGGCGTGTTATGCGTACGATTGACGCTGAACCCGTGGCGGGCTGCCGGCCATCCTCAGAATCGCCGCAGCCAAACTACAGCAACATCTGCACTGCCCTGGACCTGCTGGCTTACCTGCTGACGATGCTGAAGCGGGACCAGATCCTGGCCAACTTCAAGCACCTGCAGCGGGGCCTGGCCGCGTGCATGGCCTCCCAAAACCAGAAGGTGTGCTGCTGGGCTACGCATCGCCGCCCAGTGTTTGGTTTTGGGTAACCTGCAACATGCTGCAAAGCACGCACGAACCCTTTCGTTTGGGTTTGTGTTCGGGTATGTGAAAACTGAACGTCACTGGAAGCTACTGGCAGGTACAGGAAGCTACTGGAAGCATCACTGGCAGAGTTCCATCCCAATGCTTGCCGCTTCTCGATGTATAAGATAAGTTGCAACGCAACGTTGTTCCAATTTGTGGTTAGCTGCAGGTTGATGCTGTGATACTGACACAGTGCGACGTGTGGCGTAAACAAGAGAAGGGCGACATGGTACAAATATGAAGTGAACGTTCGTCGGCGTACACAGGTGGTGAGGGCCGTCCACCTGCTGCTGACCAAGCTGATGAACATGTTCCCGACGGAGCCCACCGGCTCCTCCGTGGCCTCAAAGTACGACGAGCTCGAGTCGCTGTACAACCACGTCAGCAAGGCGAGTGTGGAGGCGGCGGCGGGCGCGGGAGCTCGAGCCGGCGCGCTCGCCGCCGTCCGCTGCCTGTCACTGGCCGCCGGCGCTGGGCGTACGGGCCGCCAAGTACGGCTTACGTGGCGTGACGCTGGTCTGATGTACTTCTTCGGGCGGGTGTGGAAGGGGTCCTCTGGGGGCGCCGTGTCTGGGCTGCTCACGTGAGTCACTTTTTATGGCACGTGCTCTGATGTGATTCTCGCCAATGGCTCTTCGTGTTGGAGAACGCGGTGACGCACCATTCCATCCAAAGCGAAGCCTGGCCGCCAGCGTATGGGGATCGGCTCGCCGTATGCCGTCCGAGTCCCTCTGATCTGTGTAATAGCTGGTGCTGGTGGACGGTGCCGTCTGCTGCCAGGGGTGCTGGCTGATCGTCAGTGGCTTGTTGGCTTTCCAGTGCAGCTGAAGTGCGGTTTAATGGAATGTTGGGCGTCTGGCGTGTCGCCGGCAGGTTGTGTTCGAGGGTCTGGTGGCTTTCGAGAAGAACACGTCCGCCACGCCGTCCAGCTTGTACGGCACCCTCATGGTGCTAAAGGCGGCCGGCCACAGCAACCCCTGCTACGTGGACCGGCTCATCAGCAGCTTTATGCGCGTGCTGCAGCGCATGGCACGTGACCACTTGACGCCCGGCGGCGAGTCCACCCCGGGTAGGTGGACAGTGCGGCGGCTGGGGGGGGGGGGGGGGGGGGAGCGGGCACGAGTCCGCACCGGGCAGGTGGACGGCGCGGCAGCTGGCAGCGCGGGGGGGGGGGAGGAGGAGGGGGAGGGAGTCCGCGCCGGGTAGGCGAACAGTGCGGCGGCGCAGCTGTAGGCATGCCTTGTTTTGTGGGTGGGGTAATCCGGGTAAGAGTGCGGCCCTTTGCGCAAACCTGCTCAAAGGGGCCTAGCGCCGCCTTTTTGGCTGAAATGGACGACCATTACTCATTGCGTACCGATCCTTGTGCAGGGCCTCCACTGTGGGCCGCCCAACGCTGCCGTACATTAGAAATGTGTTAGGATAATCACCGAATTTTGGGCTGTCAGAAACCGGTGTCAGGCTTTTAGCATTTTGCCGCATTTGGGAACTTGGCCCAAATGATCTTCACTTGTCAAAAGTCTTACGGCATGTGTCCGAAACACTTGTAAAGTCCCCCGCCCCCCCCCCCCCCCCCGTCTCACGCTCAGCGACCGGACTAATTTGGCCGTCGAGTACAACACCGTTTACCTTCGTTGTGATGTGAGTTTGTGAAGGTTTATGAGGCCGAAAAATCCGTTGTTGCAAAAAAATTAACTTATTACGATTCCTTCGGGCGTGTGCGGCACCAGAATGGGTGAAAACGGCACACTTCACAGCAATCCTCGTGTATGAGGCTGATCTGTTCGTTTTGTTTTATTTTGGGTGTGTTGTGATCAGATAATATGCATGTAGTGGAATCATTCAGTTTTACTGCATTGTCCATGGCCAGTATCAAGACGTCACGGGGGGAGGGGAGGGGAGCCTGAGAAGTCATTCCCCACCTAGTATTCGGATCTCAGCCTACCAAACGCAGCTCATGCGTCAGGTGCATGTGACACGCACCAGGCTCGCGAGGAGCAGGGCTGTAGAGCAGAGTACACGAAATCAAGTAAAATCTACGGCGCGATGTCGGATATTGGGCCATGGGCACAGTGACCTGTCCCGCGTGACGTGTCACGACGTGTGTGGACTGGGCCGACGAGTCAGTCTCAGGCGTCGTGTCCGTCGGCGCAGTGGCCGTCGACCTCCTGATCCTGGCGCTGGACCTGGTCAAGAACCGTGTGGGCGTCATGGGACTGGATATGCGCAAGTCCTTCATCGGCGCCATTCTGGTCAATCTGATCGACAAGACGTCCGAGGTCAAGGTTCTGAAGGCCATCACAAAGGTAAAACCTCTCTTTTTCAACAGTTCAACGACAAATGATTTACTCCTACAAGGCACGCTATAAGGGATGAATGCTTAATTACATTGTTAAGCAGTCCTTAACTTAGGCTCACGTGTATTGCCAGGTATAAGCTATGTTTCTGCCCGTTAAGAGAGGAGAGTACGTGCAACGCTGGATCTCGCTGATCGGTACTTTCCGTCGATTGTCATTCAGCTGCGACAGTCATAATCCGCGCAGCGTATCTCCTTATGCGTCTTGGTGGCGCTTAACCGGCGGCAGCAGCCGGTGTGAAATGGCCGGGTGAAATGAGCGACTCTAACAGTCAGGGATGCTGATAAGTGAAGCAGTCTTCGGCCACAACAGGTTCGAGAAGCTCGGGCTCTGATCCCGTATGCTGCGCGCAGCATCCCCATGTGGCCACGTTCACGCAGAGTCAGCTTATAGGGTTTCTTGGTGCATTCAGTGCATGCATCATTCATTCATAATGCGTTATCGCTGTTCTGTTTCTGGTGACCATACTGGCAACGTCTACCCTGCGGTGTAGATGGTGGACGAGTGGGTGAAGAACAAGTCGCCGATCGCCATCAACCAGGGACCTTCACTGCGCGAGAAGTCGATCCTGCTGGTTAAGCTGATGCACTGCATCGAGAAACGTTTCACCGATGACCCGGAGGTGCAGGCCCAGTTCTTGGAGCTGGTCAACTACATTTATCGGTAAGCGGCAGTGGGCTGCTGGATACAGGGGATCAGGGATCCACGGAGGATGTGGGACGTACCGAAATACACGGAATCAGGGACGCACATGGGACCAGAGGCGTACAGGGTATCAGGGACCCACAGAGGATGCGGGACGTACCGAGATACACGGAATTAGGGACGCACAGAGGATCAAGGACGTACGGGGGATCAGGGACCCATAAAGGATGTAGGACGTACCGAGATACACGGAATCAGGGACGCACTCGGGTCAGGGACGTACAGGGGTCAGGGACGTACGGGTAATCAGGGACGCACAGGGGATCAGGGACGTACAGGGGACCAGGGACCCACAGAAGATGTGAGACGTACCGAGATACACGGAATCAGGGACGTACAGGGGATCAGGGACGTGCAGGGGATCATGGGCGTGCGGGGTATCAGGGCCGTAGGGGGACGCCCTGGCCAGTCCTCCGAGCCGCTGCACCCCGGCCCGTGGCCAACTGCAGAGGGGCTGTCGCCGCGGCCAGGGACCGCAGTCGGGGGTGTTCCCGGGGGCGAGATAACTGTTCGCACTCCGTGAGCCCCGGCTACACCGTGCGCCGGCTGATGCACTGGGCTGCGCTTTTGCGTCCTGTTTTGCATTGCGATGCACGAACGCTGCATTATGATGTGTGTGTGGGCGGAGGGGAAGCGGGGTGTTGTCTACTGGCTCAGTGTCACACGAGCAGCGTGGTGCTGCGTGCTCAGCGTTAGTTCTGCTGATCCGCCTGCTGCGCCAATGCCGGCGTGCAAGCCGCTTGCTCTGGCTATCGAACTCGGTCAGTCGCAGGACAAACTGATCTTAAGTAAGGCGGACAGAGCAAGGCAGCGCGCGCAGGCCGTGTGACGCCACCCGCCGCGGTAGCTGACGGCCCTCTTCTGCCGCAGAGACGACGCTCTGAAGAGCACCGAGCTGACGGTGAAGCTGGAGCCGGCGTTCCTGTCCGGTCTGCGCTGCGCCCAGCCCCAGATCCGGTCCAAGTTCTTCGAGGTGGGTCAGCCGACAACCGCGGTCGGGTGGGCGCAGGAGTGGTCGCGCTCGCTCGCACCGCGGGACAGATCAAGGCCCTTAGAAAACCGTCCATGCTGTGTTCGTTGTCAGGGATATTGACAAGTCGGATTGTTGGCGGTCTCAAACATAAACCATACCGCAGCATAACTGCGCCTTTAAATTTCTAAAACTGCATTAGCAACTCCAGTATTGATGGCGCTTCTAGTACCTTGAAAGGAACAGACCGGACAGCGTCTTTTCGTATGGCAATGGCCAGACGGGTCGTTACTCAGAGCTGGCTACAATTCGTTCTTACAGCTCCAAACTGACTGGCCGTCCCGACTGTGCTGTCTCCGACGGCCGGCGTCCCTCGGTTTCCCCTACGCTGGCATGTCTTGATCGCCTGGTGTCGCCACAAACTCGTTGGTTCATGACGATTGGCTCCAGCCCTGACTGTCCCATCCCTGGCAGCCGGCGGCTGACGTCCCTGTCCCGTCCCTGAGGTCCAGTGTCGCCCAGCCCCTCTGCCTGACGATCATGGCGCCCTGTCCCTGGCTACCCCTAACGACCAGGGTGCCCCGTCCCTGACTGTCCCATCCCTGGCAGCCGGCGGCTGACGTCCCTGTCCCGTCCCTGAGGTCCAGTGTCGCCCAGCCCCTCTGCCTGACGATCATGGCGCCCTGTCCCTGGCTACCCCTAACGACCAGGGTGCCCCGTCCCTGACTGTCCCATCCCTGGCAGCCGGCGGCTGACGTCCCTGTCCCGTCCCTGAGGTCCAGTGTCGCCCAGCCCCTCTGCCTGACGATCATGGCGCCCTGTCCCTAGCTACCCCTAACGACCAGGGTGCCCCGTTCCTGGCTGCCCCTGACAGCCAGGGTGCCCCGTCCCTGGCTGCCCCGTCCCTGGCTGCCCCGTCCCTGGCTGCCCCGTCCCTGGCTGCCCCTGACTGTCGGGCCGTCCCTGACGGGCCGGACGTGCGCGGCAGGTGTTCGACACGAGCATGAAGCGCCGCCTGCACGAGCGGCTGCTGTACGTGGTGTGCAGCCAGAACTGGGAGCACATCGGACACCACTACTGGATCAAGCAGTGCCTGGACCTGCTGCTCGTCACAGCTAACCGTGAGTGGCCGCTGCGGCCCGGCGCCAGCTGACGCAGGAGAAACCTCAGCTGCATTTGCCGGTCCCTAGATAAGCTGGGCTATATTGTTTATTTACGGTCGCCTGTATTAAGGACTTGCCCATTGGCGGTTGTACTGAGCGTGCTGCAAGTCCTCACTTTGCAGTGTCCTCTAGATTTATCTCGTGGCAAAAATCGACGTGTCAAATAAACGTCTCGAGCGCGATGCGAATGGGCTCATATTGTAGTCACGGTTTAGCAGTTTGTTTCTTATGTTGCATGGTGTAGTAACTGCGAGGCGTTCCAAAGAATCCGTTGAAATTGGTACTGCTCGCTCCATCAGCACATTTCTGTTGATAAAGGTGTGGCTTGCCGTTTGGCGGATAGTTCGTACCAAGCAAGCATTTGTATTTGCTATGCTCTTAGCATCGTCATGTCTCGCAAAGTGAAGGCTTGTGGGTTTGTTGTTTCAGCATTTTTTCGAGCAAATCGGGACGATTTCGAGATATTACACGTTTTCCTTTAGCGTACCTCATTAGTGATGGAATGAATCATGAGTAAAAGCCCAAGTAGGCCCGCTCCGTAAGCACCACCAGCCATAGCCACGACCACCAAATTGCCAACCGAATTATAATACACCACTTAAGGTATCAGAGATATCAATTTATTTTGGTGCACTTACTATGATTGCGGTTCTAAAAAAGATTGGGTATTTGAACAGCAAATTTGATTTTCATGTCATTCTTCTCATGTACTTCCACGGGAGTGATAGAGAATAGCTGTAAAATTGCACGGGGCTCAAGTCCCCAAAAGTGTGTAAAATTTCCCCTTTGTGCACTGTAAAATGCCCAGGCACCAACAAAACGTTGGGCTTGACAGGATTTGACGATATGTGGCAGCTGTACTTAATGAGTGCTACAAGGCTCATTAGTATTGGTGACGTCAACGTGTAGCTTCTTGACGGGCTGGGGACGTTGGGAGCGGCGAGCCGGGTCCGCGTGCCGCCACTCGGCGCGCGTGCCTGTGACGGCCGGTCCGGCCTCACCCGGCAGACTCGCCGATGCAGCTGTCCTCGGCCAGTCTGCAGCTGCCCAGTCTGTCGTCGGTGATACAGCTGGGCGACCCCGGCGAGCGGCAGGCCTTCCACCAGTACCGGGTGTCCCGCGCCGTCGAGCCGGCAGCAGACCTGGACAAACACCGACAGCAGCAACGTACGTCACGTCAGGCTGCTGGCGCCCGGTCCGGTCCGGTCGCAGGAGGAGTCATCGGGCGCGCGGGCTAGAAGTCTGGTCCGGTCCGGCCGCAGGGGAGTCGGTGGGCGCGCGGGCTCGAAGTCTGGCCCCGGTCCGCCGCAGGGGAGTCGGTGGGCGCGCGGTCCCGGGGTCTGGTCCGGTCCGGCCGCAGGGGGGTCGGTGGGCGCGCGGTCCCGGGGTCTGGTCCGGTCCGGCCGCAGGGGAGTCGGTGGGCGCGCGGTCCCGGGGTCTGGTCCGGTCCGGCCGCAGGGGGGTCGGTGGGCGCGCGGTCCCGGGGTCTGGTCCGGTCCGGCCGCAGGGGAGTCGGTGGGCGCCCAGTGGTGCGGCGGTCACCGCAGTCGATGCTATGAACAGTGGCGTTGTGCAGTGTGCGTCATCCCACTCGTCACCTCGGTGGGTAGTTGTATTTACATTTGCACTCACGGCGCCACCACACATAACACTCGGCCTTTCTTAGGTCCGCCCGACCACCCGGGTCAGGCGTTGCGTGCTTTCACCCACTCCGGTTACCTCCTAAGTATGGGGCGGCAACGAAACAAGCCTCCCAAAATAGCCAAACCAGTCAGCTGACAACACCAGTCAGCATGGCCCGCCCACCCAGTCATCCAGCCATCGGTTAACGTGACCAATAATGTATTAGATGATTGGAAATTGCTCCTGGAAATGTGTATTCCTCTGCAGCATTTGACGTAATATGATCTTGGATGACCTGATTACATGTTACTTTTAGAACCGCATGAAGCACAGTAAGATACAGCAAATCATTATGAGAACATCCTTAACATTGCGTATTCTGGGGAAAAAGTAAGGTATCGGATACCCGCCTCGTGATGTGGCCGACGTGACGCCCACAAAATGGCAGTCACTCGGCAACTATCGAGGGTGGGATCACGTGACGCCCACAAATGGCAGTCACTCGGCAACTATCGAAGGTGCGATCACGTGACGCCCACAAAATGGCAGTCACTCGGCAACTATTGAGGGTGCGATCACGTGACGCCCACAAAATGCCAGCCACTCGGCAACTATCGAGGGTGCGATCACGTGACGCCCACAAAATGCCAGTCACTCGGCAACTATCGAGGGTACGATCACGTGACACGCGCAAAATGGCCGTCACTCGGCAACTATCGAGGGTGCGACCTTTTAGTTTTCACCAATGTATAAAATGTCTAGGGTGCACGAGTACCGTAAATTCCAGCGTCGAGCGCTCATTCACTTGAGAGATGTTCCTGGAGACGTAATGGGTGTATGGCATTGGGGCCTGACGACGCGCTTGGTTGTCGAGGCTTTATTGTGGGGCTTCCTCTCACCCTGGCATGAAGAGCGGGCACCGCGGGGAATCGAACCCCGTACCTCTGGTCTCCCATACGTGCAGCTTAGCTACTGAACTATCGGCACCCAATATCCTGAGCGGCGATATTGGTCGCGAAGTTTCTCTTCGCCTGACACTTTGGGTGGGACGCTTCCAGCAGTGTTTATTTGAGGAGCAGAACGACGTAGCTGATTGTCATACTGGCCACGGGGGGCGTATGTGTCGTTTCAGGACGAGCTGGAGCTGGGCGAGCAGGGGGAGACGGCTCGGCCCAGCGCCCCGCCCGCCGTGCCGCTGCAGGTGCTCGTCGCCAGGCAGGTCAGAGCACAACTGGCGCCCGCTGACGCTGACACGTATGCTCACACGCGCGCGCAGGCATGCGCATCCATGCAAACAGACAGACGAATATGCACCAGTGAGATTACCGCTGTGCTCCCAGACACTGCATGCCTTTGTCTGCGAGGACGCGGTTGAACGCGTTTGCTAGTTCGCATACTGTAGAAACGTCATGGGGTGGTCATTTCACCATGGCCTTCAGCTCGCCTGCTTCGCTCTAGCGTCTTCGAATCTGCGGAACCCCTTGGCGTTCGCCGCCGTACGGTTGGACGTCGCGGCAGCTGGGTGCGCCAGTGCCGCAGTGCGGCGTGTTCGTCTGACATGCGTCTTTCTCGCGCTGTCACAGGCCAAGTTCCTGGAGGGCGGCAAGGAGGTGCGCACGCCCCACTTCCTGGCGGCGCTGACGCAGCTCTGCCACAGCGACCAGCCGCTGGCCGAGCGGCTCTGGCTCGACTTCTTCCCGCGCGTCTGGAAAACACTCAGCGAGCGGCAGCAGCAGGTGCGTACGGTCTCTGAGGCGCTCTGTGTATGGTAGCGGTGAAGCGTGACTGTGCTCCGTCCCCTCCCCTCTCGTCTCCCCGATCGACCTCAATAACGGGACGTGTCAGCTGGCGCTGGTACGCGCCTGTGGCAGCGGCTGTCTTTAGCAGCATCCGTGCTGTCGGCTCATCACAGCTGAGGACTGATAATGTGTGAGCTGATGGACTCGATATGGGATCGGCCGCTGGGTGGCGCCTCCATCCCTGATGATGTGTGAGCTGATGGACTCGATATGGGATCGGCCGTCGGGCGGCGCCTCCACCCCTGATGATGTGTGAGCTGATGGACTCGATATGGGATCGGCCGCCGGGCGGCGCCTCCATCCCTGATGATGTGTGAGCTGATGGACTCGATATGGGATCGGTCGCCGGGCGGCGCCTCCATCCCTGAGATTTGGACCAGACTGCTACACGGGTTGTCCTGTGCAGCGAAGTAAGTATAGCATGGAAATTCGAGGTCGATCAGAGCTTATGAGGTTACTCTCTCAGCCCAGCCTAATCACACTGTCATACCAGACCATGCTCATCACGACGTATGCGGGGAATCCCACCGGCTTCACGCCTGTGCCAGCTAACGCAGCACCATTGTCGGAATCGGCCAGTTGATGATGTATGCGTGTTTCAGTCGCTGTCGGCTGAACTGGTGCCGTTCCTGGTGTCGGGGGCGCACAACATCCAGAAGGACTGCTCGCCGTCGGCGCTCAACACGTTTGTGGAGGCGCTGGTGCACTGCCAGCCGTCGGTCACCCTGAAGCCGTGAGTGAGCTGGTGTCGGTGCGCTGCCGTGTCCGCCGTGGCCGGACGGGAAACTGCGCGTGCGCCAGACCCAGTGTACGGTCCGCTGCTGCCTGCTTGTCGGATGTTGGGGGTTGAGGTTGAGGCTTAGGTGATTGGGGTTGAGGTTGAGGTTGAGGTTGAGTTGAGGTTGAGGTTGAGGTTGGGGTCGTATTGTGGCTGTGTGACGTACTGCGTCTCTTAATGTTGCCATGGGACCAGTTTAGGCCATGTTTTTCCAGGAGCACTATTGCATACTTGGTAGCAGCGACCCAAGTGTAATGACGCACTGTGCCGGTATTGTCATCGGTCTGTTTGCCATGCGCAGTTACTTCCTCATTGGTTCGTCATTTGAAAGCCAGCTGGTGTCGCGGTTGTAGCTGGATCTTGTTTGGCTCCCGGGTAACAGCATGCTTGATGTTATGTGGCTGTAGTCTTCGCCGCTTGGACCTGAAATAGCTGACTGCCGACAGCAGGGCAGTGTGACCAGTGACGGAAGGGCGGCGTGTGTTTGCGCCGGTCCCGCCCGACTGTCCGCCACCCCAGCTGATTCCCCGCGCGCTGGCACAGCTCAGCTGATGCCCGAGCCTTGCCTCTCCGGCCGCCCGGCCGCCGGCCAGACTGCTCTGTCGCGTGGCGGCGCGCAGGAGCTGGCGCCGCACCGCCCAACCGACTCTCGCCGCGCGCTCCAGGTGCATCATGCGCTACTTGGGCAAGAGCCACAACTTGTGGTACCGGATGACGCTGTCGCTGGAGCAGATGGCGCTGGACAGCAGCTCCCTTCAGCTCATCCGGCCCAAGAAAGAGGCGGCCGACATGTACGACTTCGAGCCGGCCACCAACACCAAGGAGGTGCGCCGACCTAGGCTGCCCCAGCTCGGTGCTAATGACGCTGCTGGGTAGTGTATACTGTACACGTAGTCCTGTTTTAGTGTGTGTTGACGTGAGGTGGACAGGAAAGAACCATTGACTGAAAACATCGACCTCTGTGTCGGCAGGTGAAAGTAAGTCCTTTCTATTACAATGTGACACAGTGCATGCGTGCGATGTGCTATCTATGCTGTCGTCTATAGATAGTAACATTGCAAGAATGTCTCTCATAGGCCTGCTTGCTGGTCGGCAGAATGGTTTCGTTTCTCCGGACCCAAAGCATGCTCAGTTCAGTCATTGATGAGAGGGGAATCACGGGCTTAGGATTTTTAAACATTCCTTGCCCGTGATTCAAAACCAGGTACCACAGATGTGTTGATTGTAAGGCACAGCAATTGTGTGTATCCTCTAGGAAATACTTCATGAACCTGTAGAGGCCGTTGGACTTCCCCCTCCCCCCCCCCCCCCCCCAGGTCTCTTCCAGGATAGTGGGTCGTCGTGAAGGCGTCGCCTGGCACCCTGTCTCTCCTCCAGAAGAGTCGGGGTCCTGGAGCGGCTGTCTGGCGTCATTGTGACATTGGACATCAGTGCGCCTGCTCAGGGCTAGTCAAGGGATCGTCTGACCCTCTCGCGTCCGCTCCAGGAGAGTCTGGAGATGGGCTGACTCCCGGCGTCTGCTCCAGGAGAGTCTGGAGATCCTGGAAAGCCTCTGCGAGCTGTACAAGCTCTTGCGTGAGGAGGACCTCTGGATCGGCCTGTGGCAGAAGATTGCCAAGTACTCGCAGACCAACATCGCGCTGGCGTACGAGCAGCAGGGCTTCTTCGAGCAGGCGCAGGGCGCTTACGAGCTAACCACGAACAAGATCCGGGCCGACTACGCCACGTCCCCGGCTCCGGTCAGCCTGCAGCAGGTGAGCGGCGGGCACGGCCGGCCGCTGGTCGGCCGCTGGTGGACGTGTCGCGGTCGGGCGGCCTGGTCGGCCGCTGGTCGACGCGTCGCGGTCGGGCGGCGTGGTCGGCCGCTGGTCGACGCGTCGCGGTCGGGCGGCGCGGCCGGCCGCTGGTGGACGTGTCGCGGTCCGGCGGCGCGGCCGGCCGCTGGTCGGCTGCTGGTGGACGTGTCGCGGTCCGGCGGCGCGGCCGGCCGCTGGTCGGCTGCTGGTGGACGTGTCGCGGTCGGGCGGCGCGGTCCGGCCGCGGGTCGGCCGCTGATGCCGTGGTGTGCCGGCTGGCCTCTAGTTCGACCCACAAGTGGCACGGTTGTCTCGGCTGTCTCGTGCTCGGATGTTGGGTGGCGTCCTTCGACCGGTGGTCCTTTGACCGTCGCGTTCGGTTCCACGTTACTGGCCGTGGGCTGAGCGCCGCCAAGTCGGCTGACAGCGGGCCGGATGGGCGCACTGCCACAGGAGATGATGCTGGTGGAGCAGCAGTGGATCCGCTGCTGCAAGGAGCTGAACCAGTGGGACCTGCTGCTCGAGTACGGCCGCTCGGCAGCGGCTGCCAGTCCGGCGCTCGTGCTCGACTCGGCCTGGCGCGTGCCCAACTGGGGGGTCATGAAGGACGCCCTCCAGCAAGTGGAGGTCAACTGCCCCAAGGAGATGGGCTGGAAGGTGAGCAGGCGCGCGACCCCGACGCCGCGACGGTCGCGGCAGCAGGACGGACTCAGAGCTAGTTTGGAAGCCGGGGGAGGGGGCGAGGTCAGAGTGTCGGCGAGCCGGGGGGCGGGGAGGAGCGAGGTGAGAGTGTCGGCGAGCCGGGGGGCGGGGGAGGGGCGAGGCCAGAGTGTCGGCGAGCCGGGAGGGCGGAGATGGAAGGGGCGAGGCCAGAGTGTCGGCGAGCCGGGGGCGGGGGAGGGGCGAGGCCAGAGTGTCGGCGAGACTGGGGGCGGGGTAGGAGCGAGGTGAGAGTGTCGGCGAGCCGGGGGGCGGGGGAGGAGCGAGGTGAGAGTGTCGGCGAGCCGGGGGGCGGGGGAGGAGCGAGGTGAGAGTATCGGCGAGCCGGGAGTCCGCAGCCGCCCGGTGTACGAGCCGTTGTCAACTGGTGATGGCTGGCGTCAGCACAAGTTGATGACCAACATGACACAAGTCGCACCGATGAAAGGGTGCCAGAAGTACTGCCATGATGCCGCCATTGTTGGTGAGATTTCCCCTGACGTAACCGGGTGAGGCTCGGTTAGGGCTCCAGGTGTCTGTCGCCACGTGTCACGTGCGAGTCGGACGCCGGCGAGGACGACGCCGGCTCGGACGCGAGTCGAGTCGGACGCCGGGCCCGTGCCGGGGTAGCGCACTGACGACTGGCGGGCGCGGCGGCAGGTGAACCTGTACCGCGGCTACATCGCCATCTGCCACCCGGAGGAGACGCACCTCTCTAACGTCGAGAAGCTGGTCGACCTGGCCACAAACCAGTGCATGAAGGAGTGGCGCAAGCTGCCCTCCATCGTGTCGCACGTGCACGTGCCTTACCTGCAGGCGGCGCAGCAGGTGAGAGAGCCGCGACGGGTCGGTGGGGACGACCTGACCCGATCTGACCTGGCCCGATCCGGCCCGACCCAACACGACCCGACCCAAACTGACCCGACGCGGCCCGACCTGACCGGACCTGACCTGACGCGGCCCTACCCGACCTGACCCGGTCCGCCACATGCACGCCGCCCATCATGTGAGGGCGAGTGTGGGGCTTAGTGTGTCTGTAAGAGTGTTATATGCGCTGGCTGTCGTGCTGGCTGTTGCGGAGGCAGCTGCGGCATAGAACAGCAAGGGGTTGTGCCGGGATGGATGGTGCGTGTCTTGGAGAGCTGCGTGGCCCCGGCTGACGCCGACCCCGACCCGGCAGATCATGGAGCTGCAGGAGGCGGCGCAGATCCACCAGAACCTGCTGCACAGCCGGCAAAACGCCGTGCACGACATGAAGGCTATCGTGAAAACGTGGCGCAATCGCCTGCCGGTCATCAGCGACGACCTGAGCCACTGGAGCGATGTGTTCACCTGGCGCCAGCACCACTACCAGTTCATCGTCAAACACTACAGCGAGCAGGACCAGGGCGCCAACAACCAGAGCATGCTGGGCGTGCACGCCTCGGCCCAGGTGGGCGCGCAGCGTGGCGCGGCGCCGCCGGCGCGGACCGGCCGGGCGCCGGCAGCTGGGCGAGGCGTCAGGTGGCCGTCCGGCCGGGCTCGGCTGGGGGAACTGCTGTGCTGGCGCCCGTATGGTTGTGTGGTGATGACTGGTCAGCCAGCTGGCCAGCCGCCTGTGGGTTGCGGTTATTGGCGAGCTGCTGCCTTACCGGTCTGCGTGTGCTGCTCTGCTGTTCCGACTTTGGTTAGCCGCCGTGCTGTCTGTGTGGGTGTGCTGGTCCAGAGGCGGTCTCCCGCGGTCGGTCGGCCCTGCTCCTGCCAGCTGTGTCTGTGTGGGTTGGCTGGTCCGGAGGCGTCTCCCGCGTTCGGGTCGATCCCGCTCCAGCCAGCTGTGCCTGTATGAGTGTGCTGGTCCAGAGGCGGCTCCCGCGGTCGGTCGCCCCCCCCCCCCCCCCAGCCAGCTGACCTGCCACCCTCTGTACCAGGCCATCATCCACTACGGCAAGATGGGCAGAAAGCACGGCCTGATGGGCGTGTGCCTGGAGAACCTGAACCGGCTGCACACGATCCCGTCGGTGCCGATCGTCGACTGCTTCCAGAAGATCCGCCAGCAGGTCAAGTGCTACCACCAGAGCGCCGCCGGACAGGGCATGAGCAAGACCGAGCTACAGGAGGTGAGGGATGCCCCCCCCCCCCCCCCCCGCCGCCGGACAGGGCATGAGCAAGACCGAGCTACAGGAGGTGAGGGACGCCCCCCTCCCCCGCCGCCGGACAGGGCATGAGCAAGACCGAGCTGCAGGATGTGAAGGACGCCCCCCCCCCCCCCCCCCCCGCCACCACCGGCTGCGCTGCTTTAGCGTTTTTCCGCCCGTCTATTGTTTTGCAGATGTAGTGGTGACCTCAGCGATTGGAATGCAGATGTGTACGTTGTCTGCCTGTGAGTGAGCAGTGTGCTGGTTGCTGTACGCGAGGCCCGGGAGGATAAGGGGCTCGCTGACCTAGTGGTCAGGAACTTGTGCTCCCGGACAGAGCGCCGTGGCCCGCTGCTTGTGTCCTGGTCCCTGGGCGCTGACACCACCAGCGAAATAACCGAGAGAGGGCTTCCGACGCGCGCCCATACCAAAGCCGGCATCATTGGTGTGTGCCCCCCTCAGGGCCTGGAGGTGATCGAACACACCAACATGAAGTACTTCACCAAGGAGATGGTCTCCGAGTTCTACGCTCTGAAGGGCATGTTCCTGTCACTCGTTGGTAAGCCCGTCGAATCCTAGGTCAACAGTTAAGCCGATATCCATTTGTCTCCTACGCACGTGTTTTGGCAACAGTGATATCGCTGCCGTCCGCTCCAATGTGTGACGGCTGGGACTGCTGCCGGTCACTGCGAGATGCAAACCCTCTGTGAAATGCGGGCGTTCTGCGCGATCCATGCCGACCCACTGTTTCGTCATTCAGTCATTACTAGCTCACAGCTCCACTGTTCCGTCATTCAGTCATTACTAGCTCACAGCTCCACTGCTTCGTCATTCAGTCATTACTAGCGCACAGCTCCACTGTTCCGTCATTCAGTCATTACTAGCTCACAGCTCCACTGCTTCGTCATTCAGTCATTACTAGCGCACAGCTCCACTGTTCCGTCATTCAGTCATTACTAGCTCACAGCTCCACTGTTCCGTCATTCAGTCATTACTAGCTTACAGCTCCACTGCTTCGTCATTCAGTCATTACTAGCTCACAGCTCCACTGTTCCGTCATTCAGTCATTACTAGCTCACAGCTCCACGGTTCCGTCATTCAGACGTTACTAGCTCACAGCTCTACTTTTCTGTCACGACTGAATTTCGACGCTCTGATCCACGGACCCGCCGACCCGTATCTGTCCGTCTGCCTGTGTGTCTGTGTGTAGCGGCTACCGCTGACCTCCTCGCGGCCCGCTGACCTCCGCGCGGCCCCGCTGACCTCCGCGCGGCCCCGCTGACCTCCGCGCGTTCCCGCTGTCCGCCGCGCGGCCCGCTGACCTCCGCGCGCGCGTCCGGTCGGCAGGTCGCTCGGACGACGCCAACAAGGCGTTCTCGGCGGCCGTCCAGATGGACGACACGCTTTTCAAGGCCTGGGCGCTGTGGGGCGAGTTCATGGAGTCGTCGTTCTTCCGGGACCCGAGCAACCTGCAGACAGGTGTATCGGCCATCACCTGCTTCCTGCACGCCTGTCGACACCAGAAGGAGAACAAAAGCCGCAAGTACCTATCCAAGGTCGGTACCCAGTCGCTCTCCGGAGGACCTCCTCTGCCCGGTACGGGCGGTGCCTGGTGCTCTGGAGGACCTCCTCTGCCCCGGTACGGGCTGGGCTTGGCGCTTTGGAGGACCTCCTCTGCCCGGTACGGGCGGGGCCTGGCGCTTTGGAGGACCTCCTCTGCCCCGATACGGGCGGGGCTTGGCGCTCTGGAGGACCTCCTCTGCCCCGGTACGGGCTGGGCTTGGCGCTTTGGAGGACCTCCTCTGCCCGGTACGGGCGGTGCCTGGTGCTCTGGAGGACCTCCTCTGCCCGGTACGGGCGGTGCCTGGCGCTCTGGAGGACCTCCTCTGCCCGGTACGGGCGGTGCCTGGTGCTCTGGAGGACCTCCTCTGCCCCGGTACGGGCGGGGCCTGGTGCTCTGGAGGACCTCCTCTGCCCGGTACGGGCGGTGCCTGGTGCCCTGGAGGACCTCCTCTGCCCCGGTACGGGCGGTGCCTGGTGCTCTGGAGGACCTCCTCTGCCCCGGTACGGGCGGTGCCTGGTGCTCTGGAGGACCTCCTCTGCCCCGGTACGGGCGGGGCCTGGTGCTCTGGAGGACCTCCTCTGCCCCGGTACGGGCGGTGCCTGGTGCTCTGGAGGACCTCCTCTGCCCCGGTACGGGCGGTGCCTGGTGCTCTGGAGGACCTCCTCTGCCCCGGTACGGGCGGTGCCTGGTGCTCTGGAGGACCTCCTCTGCCCGGTACGGGCGGTGCCTGGTGCCCTGGAGGACCTCCTCTGCCCCGGTACGGGCGGTGCCTGGTGCTCTGGAGGACCTCCTCTGCCCGGTACGGGCGGTGCCTGGTGCTCTGGAGGACCTCCTCTGCCCCGGTACAGGCGGGGCCTGGTGCTCTGGAGGACCTCCTCTGCCCCGGTACAGGCGGTGCCTGGTGCTCTGGAGGACCTCCTCTGCCCCGGTACGGGCGGTGCCTGGTGCTCTGGAGGACCTCCTCTGCCCGGTACGGGCGGTGCCTGGTGCTCTGGAGGACCTCCTCTGCCCCGGTACGGGCGGTGCCTGGTGCTCTGGAGGACCTCCTCTGCCCCGGTACGGGCGGTGCCTGGTGCTCTGGAGGACCTCCTCTGCCCGGTACAGGCGGGACCCGGTGCTCTGGAGGACCTCCTCTGCCCGGTACGGGCGGTGCCTGGTGCTCTGGAGGACCTCCTCTGCCCCGGTACGGGCGGTGCCTGGTGCTCTGGAGGACCTCCTCTGCCCTGGTACGGGCGGTGCCTGGTGCTCTGGAGGACCTCCTCTGCCCCGGTACGGGCGGTGCCTGGTGCTCTGGAGGACCTCCTCTGCCCGGTACGGGCGGTGCCTGGTGCTCTGGAGGACCTCCTCTGCCCGGTACGGGCGGGACCCGGTGCTCTGGAGGACCTCCTCTGCCCGGTACAGACGGGACCCGGTGCTCTGGAGGACCTCCTCTGCCCCGGTACAGGCGGGACCCGGTGCTCTGGAGGACCTCCTCTGCCCGGTACAGGCGGGACCCGGTGCTCTGGAGGACCTCCTCTGCCCGGTACGGGCGGGGCCCGGTGCTCTGGAGGACCTCCTCTGCCCGGTACGGGCGGTGCCTGGTGCTCTGGAGGACCTCCTCTGCCCGGTACGGGCGGGACCCGGTGCTCTGGAGGACCTCCTCTGCCCGGTACGGGCGAGACCCGGTGCTCTGGAGGACCTCCTCTGCCCGGTACAGGCGGGACCCGGTGCTCTGGAGGACCTCCTCTGCCCGGTACGGGCGGGGCCCGGTGCTCTGGAGGACCTCCTCTGCCCCGGTACGGGCGGTGCCTGGTGCTCTGGAGGACCTCCTCTGCCCGGTACGGGCGGTGCCTGGTGCTCTGGAGGACCTCCTCTGCCCCGGTACGGGCGGTGCCTGGTGCTCTGGAGGACCTCCTCTGCCCGGTACGGGCGGGACCTGGTGCTCTGGAGGACCTCCTCTGCCCGGTACGGGCGGTGCCTGGTGCTCTGGAGGACCTCCTCTGCCCGGTACGGGCGGGACCTGGTGCTCTGGAGGACCTCCTCTGCCCGGTACGGGCGGTGCCTGGTGCTCTGGAGGACCTCCTCTGCCCGGTACGGGCGGGGCCTGGTGCTCTGGAGGACCTCCTCTGCCCCGGTACAGGCGGGACCCGGTGCTCTGGAGGACCTCCTCTGCCCCGGTACAGGCGGTGCCTGGTGCTCTGGAGGACCTCCTCTGCCCGGTACGGGCGGTGCCTGGTGCTCTGGAGGACCTCCTCTGCCCCGGTACGGGCGGGGCCTGGTGCTCTGGAGGACCTCCTCTGCCCCGTACAGGGGGCGGGACCCTGCTCTGGAGGACCTCCTCTGCCCCTGGGTACAGGCGGTGACCCTGCTCTGGACCTCCTCTGCCCGGTACGGGCGGGACCCTTGCTCTGGAGACCTCCTCTGCCCCGGTACGGGCGGGGCCTGCTCTGGAGGACCTCCTCTGCCCCGGTACAGGCGGGACCCGGTGCTCTGGAGGACCTCCTCTGCCCCGGTACGGGCGGGGCCTGGTGCTCTGGAGGACCTCCTCTGCCCCGGTACGGGCGGGGCCTGGTGCTCTGGAGGACCTCCTCTGCCCCCGGTACGGGCGGGACCCGGTGCTCTGGAGGACCTCCTCTGCCCCGGTACGGGCGGGGCCTGGTGCTCTGGAGGACCTCCTCTGCCCCGGTACGGGCGGGGCCTGGTGCTCTGGAGGACCTCCTCTGCCCCGGTACAGGCGGGGCCTGGTGCTCTGGAGGACCTCCTCTGCCCCGGTACAGGCGGGACCCGGTGCTCTGGAGGACCTCCTCTGCCCCGGTACAGGCGGGACCCGGTGCTCTGGAGGACCTCCTCTGCCCCGGTACAGGCGGGACCCGGTGCTCTGGAGGACCTCCTCTGCCCCGGTACAGGCGGGACCCGGTGCTCTGGAGGACCTCCTCTGCCCCGGTACAGGCGGGACCCGGTGCTCTGCTCTGCCGTGATACCGCTCAGAGCACTGCTTCCCACCGCGGCGGCGAGACATCTGACGCGCCGGCCTAGTCACCATACCTGTCTGATGCCGCCACCGGCACACCGCTTCAGGTGCTGTGGCTGCTGACGTACAACGACGAGGCCAACACGCTGGCGGAGGCGGTGGAGCACTATTGTGCCAGCGTGCCGCCCATCCATTGGCTGCCGTGGATCCCCCAGCTGCTCACCTGTCTGGTGCGCAACGAGGGCAAGCCCATCATGAACCTGCTCACCCAGGTGAGCACACGGACCGGGTCTCACCCCAGTGAGCATGCAGGCCGAACACAGGGGTGCCGCGTGATGCTAACCAGTGCATGCGGACGCGCCCACAGGAAGCTCACGGTGTATGTATGGCTTGTTCGGTGGGCAGCGGGGCAGCGACTACTGGGAGCGGCCTCGCAAGCCGCTCTGTACCTCTGTGTGTGCCCGTTGGCGCTGCAGGGTCGTCCGGCGCCGGCCGTTCGTGCGGTGCTCTGCGGGCCGGAGACCGCTCAGCTGTCCGCCCGGCCCACTCTGACTCTGACTGTGACTCCGTCGACCGGCTCTGACTGACTGGACCCTGTTGGACTCTGACTGACCGGCTGACTGTCGGCCGCCTGTGACGCGGCCTCTGCTCTGGGCAGGTGGGCCGCACGTTCCCGCAGGCGGTGTACTTCCCGATCCGCACGCTTTACCTCACGCTCAAGATAGAGCAGCGGGAGCGGCACAAGACGAGCGGGCAGAGCGGCGGCGCGGCGGCGGCGCGTGACAGCTCCGACCCGGCCGGCTCCTCAGGTGCGTCCGGCCACGCGGCGCCGATCCGGTAGACCAGGGCTGCAGCGAGATTCCCGGTTGACCACGCCGACTCACCCGTTTCTCAGACGCGCTGCGCAACATGCGCTCGGATGGCCGGTTGGAAATGTGATTCGCTCGACGGCTCAATTTGACCCCCCCCCCCCCCCCGCTCCTCTCCTGAAGATCGAAAATTAAGACCTAGGAACACCCAATTCACTAAGTGGAAAAGGATCTGTGGGAACTTAATGGTATCAAATTTGTAGACTCTACCTTTACCTTTTTTGCCTTTAGCATGTACTTTTTATCATTACCATTGGGTCAAATGAGATGAAAGTCGAGTTCGGTGCGCGAAGTGCCCTGAGAACTCCTCGAAGTGCCCTAAGACCTCCTCGTGCAGCCAGCCTTTACCTGAATACATTTTGTAAGCAAGAGGTCACTTGGGTATGACATCAGATCAGGGATTTTATTGTGCCCCTAAAAGTTCAAGATGAACAAAAAACTTTGCGGTTATCTTTATATTTGAGTTCAAGATGAACGTCGCGAACTACTCTATGCAGCATGTTGCGCAAGACAAAAGGTGGATCACGGCTGTTTTTGATCAGTGACCTGACCTGAACATTAAGTTAAGATAAGACTACTGGTGACGTCCTTTAAGTCAAGAAATTCGAAGTGAGCGTCAAAACTACCTCAGCAAACAAGTATTCTGGGAAGAAGGCTGTTTGGTTTTGATACCTTCATACCTGACCCACCTTTAAAATATTAAGTTGTTATCCTAATTTCAATTGTCTTATTGTCTAGCAAATGATGTGTAAGCTGCATGACTTCGTCTAACACTCCGTTGTCGCGTCATAGAATGCATTGCCATAAAAGAACATCGGCAAGCGGTTCAGCCCTCATTCTGTACCAGCCAAAGGAGCGCGTATGCGTCGGAGCGCCGTGCGTCAGTGTACCAGCGGCTGGGGCGGGCTCGGCGTGTGTGGCGCGCGCGGCTGACATGGCGCGCGGCCGCCAGGTGACGCCAGCGGCGGCGGCGGCGGCGGCGGCGGGCCGACACCGACGGCCGCTGACGCCGGCTCCATCCGCGCCACGGCCCCCATGTGGCGCTGCAGCCGCATCATGCACAACCAGCGCGACGTGCACCCGACCATCCTGTCCAGCCTGGAGGGCATCGTCGATCAGGTGGGCGCGAGCGGCTGCCGGCCGGCCGCGTGGCCGCCCCTGGCGCCCCCCACCGGCGCGTAGACTTGGCAGAGAGCGCCGCAGCCGGTCGCCAGGCCGGCGCGTATTGCCAGTGTATGTGTGTTTGCGTACGTACAAAATGTGCGCCGAAGAGCGTAACACGCACACGGGTGTGACGAAGTAATATGTGCTGCGTCTACGTAGACAATCGTTGATGTGACATGCTCATGTTGTTGAATTCGCTTAACGTGCTATGCATTCGATGCCCGTATAGTTATTTACAAAAACGTACCCAACATGCATATGCATTTGCGTACAAGCAGATGCATATGCTTTCAAGGGTTATATTAGTTTTTGATAGTGGCGCAATGTGTGCTTGGCAAAATTTGTAATCATGTGATGATTGAACTACGATGCGCCTAGTATATACAGTATGCAGTGCTTCCGAGGTGGGACGGCTGTCTCCATTGCTCCGATTCTGTATGAGCATGTGCGTTCCGTCACTGGAGGTGATCTGATTCGGGGAACAGCTCCGGGCGGCGGGTGTTCGCTGTGCGGCTGGGCTGTTGCCGTGCCCGAAAGCCCAAACAACAGACAATTGATAGGAGCGAGTCTGTCTTGTCGTAATGACACGTCGGCCTCCCTCTCGCGACCGCCTTTGCCTGACGGAGTGGGCGGGGAGTGTCGGCCTGCGGCGTCTGACCGCGCCGTTCGGCTGCAGATGGTGTGGTTCCGAGAGAACTGGTACGAGGAGGTGCTGCGCCAGCTGCGCCAGGCCCTCACCAAGTGCCTGGCGCTGGCGTTCGACAGCCGGGGGGCCGTCACCGAGGCCACCATCACGCCGCACACGCTCAACTTCGTCAAGAAGCTGGTGGCCACCTTCGGCATCGGCGTCGGTGAGGACCCTCCCGCTCCCCGGCCGGTGCCCCTCTCCCCGCCCCCCACTCCCCGGCCGGTACCCCTCCGCCCCCTCCACCCCTTCCCCGGCCGGTACACCTGCACCCCTCCCCGGCCGGTACCCCTCCACCCTGCTCTCCGGCCGGTACCCCTCCACCCTGCTCTCCGGCCGGTACCCTTCCACCCCGCTCCCCGGCCTGTACCCCTCCACAAGGCGTCGGACAAGGGTCAACTTCGCAGTCTGCGGCTCGTCTTAAGCCTTGACCGCTGGCCGGTGGCCATGATGGTCGGGATTCACCGACGGAGCTGTACCAATTGGGTTTTTCTCTGTTATCTCGACCTCGTAAACAGCACACACTGGATAGGATTGTGTTCGTAAGATGAGGTTATATCATGAAGTTCGATAAATGGAAGATAAGTTGTGATGAATTGGTGGAGCATTCGTCTTCATCCTGTGGCCCTGGGCTCGATTCTGTCACCAGCGTCTGAGTTGTTCATGCTGTCGTCGGTTGGCGAAAGTCGTCTTGCTCTCCGGGTCCCAGGTGGGAAAGGCCGTGCCTTTGCTGATGGCGGGAGCGTGTCTGCCGCGATTCGGTTTCGTCCGGACGCTGCGGGTGGCATGGCTGGGCCTCCTCTGACGTGCCTTTGCTGATGGCGGGAGCGTGTCTGCCGTGATTCGGTCTCGTCCGGACGCTGCGGGTGGCATGGCTGGGCCTCCTCTGACGCTGTGGCGTGCGTGCCGCCGGCAGAGAACGTGAGCAGCTCGGTGTCGGCGTCGCGGGACGCCTCTGCGTCCGAGTTCGCGCGGCGCGTGCAGGCCACCGTGCAGGACCCCGTGTTCCAGCGCATGAAGGGACAGTTCACGTCCGACTTTGACTTCAGTCCGCCGGGCGCCATGCGGCTACACAACCTGATCCAGAAGCTGAAGAAGTGGATCAAGATCCTCGAAGTCAAGATCCGACACCTGCCCAAGTACGTCGTGTGGTCGAGAAAGCGGAGATGCCCTTAAGATTGTTTCTTGTCGGTCTCTTGCTCACGTTGCTGCATATTTGAAGCTACGAAGGTGGGGCTTGCTCGCCGGTGCGAGATTGTATCATTAAACAGGCAGGAACAGCGAAACCTCACTCCCGTAGTAATACCAGTGCGAGTGATGTGTGCAGGTCGCTGGCGTCAGTAAGCAGCCCGGTAGGTGATGGGCCAGCACCCGTGTGCTGCCGACCAAATCGCCCTGCGTATGTCGCTGGCGCCGGCGAGGCCGGTCCTGCGCTGAAATGAGTTCAGTTGAGCAGAGCCGATCTCAAGTTGTGCGATATTTCTGATAATGCGTGTGTACGTGTGCGTTTGACAGGCAGTTCCTGATCGAGGAGAAGTGCCGCTGGCTGAGCAACTTCAGCTCCCAGACGGCCGAGATCGAGATCCCCGGCGAGTTTTTGCAGCTGAAGCACTCGCACTACTACGTGCGCATCGCCCGCTTCATGCCGCGCGTCGAGATCGTGCAGAAGCACGGCACGGCCGCGCGCCGCCTGTTCATCCGCGGCAACAACGGTACGGACACCGCGCTGGGGCCCCTGCATTGGTCATCCCCCGTCCCATACACGGCTCTTCTACACTGGCCATCTCCCGTCCCACACACGGCTCTTCTACAATGGTCATCTCCCGTCCCACACACGGCTCTTCTACATTGGTCATCTCCCGTCCCACACACGGCTCCCCCGCACTGGTCATCTCCCGTCCCATACACGGCTCTTCTACACTGGTCATCTCCCGTCCCACACACGGCTCTTCTACATTGGTCATCTCCCGTCCCACACACGGCTCCCCCGCACTGGTCATCTCCCGTCCCATACACGGCTCTTCTACATTGGTCATCTCCCGTCCCATACATGGCTCTTCTACACTGGCCATCTCCCGTCCCACACACGGCTCTTCTACACTGGTCATCCCCCGTCCCACACACGGCTCTTCTACACTGGTCATCTCCCGTCCCACACACGGCTCCCCAGCGCTGGCCATCTCCCGTCCGATACACGGCTCTTCTACACTGGTCATCTCCCGTCCCACACACGGCTCTTCTACATTGGTCATCTCCCGTCCCACACACGGCTCCCCCGCACTGGTCATCTCCCGTCCCATACACGGCTCTTCTACACTGGTCATCTTCCGTCCCACACACGGCTCTTCTACACTGGTTATCTTCCGTCCCACACACGGCTCTTCTACATTGGTCATCTCCCGTCCCACACACGGCTCCCCCGCACTGGTCATCTCCCGTCCCATACACGGCTCTTCTACACTGGTCATCTCCCGCCCCACACACGGCTCCCCTGCACTGGTCATCTTCCCTCCCACACACGGCTCTTCTACATTGGTCATCTCCCGTCCCATACACGGATCTTCTACACTGGTCGTCTTCCGTCCCATACACGGCTCTTGTACACTGGTCATCTTCCGTCCCACACACGGCTCTTCTACATTGGTCATCTCCCGTCCCACACACGGCTCCCCTGCACTGGTCATCTCCCGTCCCACACACGGCTCCCCCGCACTGGTCATCCCCGTCCCACACACGGCTCCCCCGCACTGTTCATCTCCCGTCCCACACACGGCTCCCCTGCACTGGTCATCTCTCGTGCCACACACGGCTCCCCTGCACCGGTCATCGCCCGTCCCATCACGACTTCTCTGCGCTTGTCCCCGGTCAGGTGGGGAGTAACATTAAGAGACCGCCCTCATTGCAGAGCGGATTCATCTGATAGTGACGCTTCCCCTAGGCACGGTCTCCCAGCGCCTGGTTATGAACGATTTAAGAGACCGGCGTCCCCGAAAGTGCGCCTGACAACCATGCTCTCGGCAGGCAAACTGTACCCGTACCTGGTGGTGAATGACACCGGTCTGAGTGACGCGCGCCGCGAGGAGCGCGTGCTGCAGCTGCAGCGCATCATCAACCACTACCTGGCCAAGATGAAGGTCAGCCGTTGCCTCCCCGAGCCGCCGCCCGCCACCGACAGCGCCGGCCGGCCGGTGTTGTGCTGTCTATGATGGACGCGATGTTTTCAGATCTTTTCATATTTCGTTATTGAGTTATGTGGTATGGTTTCCGGGGCGGGTGTGCCCTGAGCGTGTTGTTGGTTTTTTTGCAACACAAGGTCAAAACGAGCCGGCACCGCCACCTGTCAGTCTCTGTAAGTGCGTCATCGGGCCCGAGCGTGGCTCATCGCTCGGACGGGTCACTGTCAGCGGTGGGGTTGGCTTTGGAGGGTCGCGCCGACCATCCACCGGCCATGGCGTTAGCCGTGCCGTGCAGGCGGTGCCGGGTTAGGTGCTGACCGGCTCGTGGGCGGCGGCTGGGTGCCGACGCCGGCGCTGACCCGCCACCCGCCGGCAGGAGACGTCGCGTCGCTTCCTGAGCTACACAGTACCGCGCGTGGTGGCCGTCTCGCCGCACATGCGCCTCATCGAGGACAATCTCTCATCGATGGCGCTGCTCGACATCTACAAGCAGCGCTGCGTTCACAAGGGCATCGAGCACGACGCACCCATCTCCCGCTACTACGACCGCCTGGCCTCCATCCAGGTGGGCGGAGCTGAACTGTGGACCGGTGCCGGCTGCTGGACTGTGGTCTGGTGCCGGCTGCTGGACTGTGGTCCAGTGCCGGCTGCTGGACTGTGGTCCAGTGCCGGCTGCTGGACTGTGGTCCGGTGCCGGCTGCGGGACTGTGGTCCGGTGCCGGCTGCTGGACTGTGACTCGGTGCCGGCTACTGAACTGTGGTCTGGTGCCAGCTGCCAGAACTGTGTACTGACCTGACCTCTTTGCTCGTGTTTGCCGCTGCACACCGGCTCAGTGTGGCCAGCTCCCCTGGCCAGCTATCCTGACGCTGTGTGTGTTTGCAGTCGCAGGGGGGCAGCACCTCACACCGCGTGCTGCGCGAGAGTCTGCGGGAAGTGCAGAACACCATGGTGCCGCGCACACTGCTCCGCGACTGGGCCTTTTTCACCTATCCCAGCGCTACCGCCTACTGGATGTTCCGCAAAACGGTATTGGTTGGCATTGGCCACACGCAGTCGAGCCCGGCCGGACCCTGGTCCATGGCGGGTCCGGCCGGACCCTGGTCCATGGCGAGTCCGGCCGGACCCTGGTCCATGGCGAGTCCGGCCGGACCCTGGTCCATGGCGAGTCCTACCGGACCCTTGTCCATGGCGCGCTCAAATATCTGATGGGATTCGCTCACCTTCCGTGCTGATAACCGCGAGCCTGGCTCACCTTCCCTGCTGATAACAGCGAGGCTGGGATGGAATAACAATTGTACGTCGACTGAGCGTCGGGTGAAGTTCCCCGCGCATCTCGTGTGGGGCGCGAGGCAGGACTGGGGTCCACTTCAGTCGGGTCTTATTGTCGGCCCAAGCAGCGGCTCCCCTCGGTCGCTGTTGACGTGTGGATGGTGTGGCGCAGCTGCAGGTGTGGAGACAGCGCTCCACCTTGTCATGCCTCTCCTCTGTATGCCAGCTGACCATCCGCGGCTGGACCCGCGCCGACCTGCTCGCTGTGGCAGCTGCGGCTGGGCCCTTCTTCACTGTGTGTGGGGTGTCAGCCGCGGGAATCATCGCGTTAAAGTCTGCATCAGCTGTGGCTAGTCTCCTGCCAGCTGTGCTCCGGCGCTCCGGCCGTGGCCGTCGTGACCGCGCGCGTGCGGTGTGTACCGGCCGCGCTGACCGCGCTCCCCTGCGTCGATCAGCTGACGCTGCAGATGTCGCTGCTGGGCGTGGCCGAGTACGTGCTGCACCTGACGCGGCTCTCGCCCGACATGATGTACATCCACCAGGACTCCGGCCTGGTCGCCGTCTCCTACTTCAAGTTCGAACTGGGCGATGCAGCAGGTAGTTGCACTGGGCGACGCGGCGGGTAGAAGGAAGATCAGTTAGGGGCCTCTGAATTCGGCTGCCTGTTCCTCGCTGCAGGCGTCAAAGCTTCGGTCGGCCAGCCGCCGCACCCGTTATGACCTGCGGCCCGGTGTGTGTCTGTGTGCGGGAGAGCTGGTGGCCAGCTGGCCAGTCCCGTTATGACCTGCGGCCCGGTGTGTGTCTGTGTGCGGGAGAGCTGGTGGCCAGCTGGCCAGTCCCGTTATCGCCTGCGGCCCGGTGTGTGTCTGTGTGCGGGAGAGCTGGTGGCCAGCTGGCCAGTCCCGTTATCGCCTGCGGCCCGGTGTGTGTCTGTGTACAGGAGAGCTGGTGGCCAGCCGGCCAGTCCCGTTATCACCTGCGGCTCGGTTTGTGTCTGTGTGCAGGAGAGCTGGTGGCCAGCCGGCCAGTCCCGTTCCGCCTGACGCCGAATCTGGCCGAGCTGATGACCCAGATCGGCGTGATGGGCCCATTCACGGCAGCCATGATCTCCACCGCTCGCTGCCTCTCGCAGCCAAACTACAAGCTGTCCTCCATCCTGCGTGCCGTGCTCAGGTGAGACGCCCGACAGAATACCCGGGTCAAAACAGACGCACCGCCCCGCAGGGCGCTCAGGTCAAGCACGCCGCCCCGCAGGACGCTCAGGTCAGGCACGCCACGCCACAGGACGCTCAGGTTAGGCACACTATCCCATAGGACGCTCAGGTCAGGCACACTACCTCACAGGAAGCTCAGGTGAGGCACGCCAACCCACAGAACGCTCAGGTCATGCACCGCCGCGAAAGTACGCTCAGATCATTTCAGGGAAAGGTCGCTGCGGACCATGCTTAAATAAATCGCTTAGATAAATCTCACCATCTGCATCAGTTTGTAACGCGCGTCGTGCCTCTGTCAGCCCGGGTTGGACTGCTGAAGGGGGTACCGTTGAGCTGGACTGGGCATCGGCAGCTTCTCCGTCCATGCACGCAGCCTTGCCCCAGCTATGCCGTCCGGGCCATTGACGGGGGTTTGCGGCCGGCGACAGGGATGAGATGATCGCGTGGCACCGCAAGAAGCAGGAGGCGTCAGAGCCGGACATCAGCGGCGAACAGCTCATCTCTCTCGTCACCAAGGCGGTCAGCGTCATCAGCGGCCGGCTCAGCAGTCTCTCCACCTTCGAGGGCGCCGAGAGCAAGGTCAGGGCGGGCTGCCGCTGGCCCAGGCCGGCCGGGTGGACGCGGCCGAGGCGGCCGATGGCCTGCGCATGACGGCGGTGGCTCACGTAAGGCTGGGATTATGTTTGGCACATTGGTTATGCACACGACAGAGCCGCAGCTGCATAGGCCATGGCGTGAGAATGGTGGGTAGGCAAGGCGCTTTGGAGCGTGAGGAAAGGAGCATGATTGTCTTGCCATGTTTCGTGGGGAATATGCTCGTGGGGAATACGTCCGTCGTACTCCTGTGCATGCGGACACGGGAGTGGCAGGTGTTGTCTGCGCGTCGTCGGCGAAGTTTTCGACTGATCTGTGGTGAGCTCTGGTGGTTTTGCCTCGTCGCGGAGGATGGCATACTTGATTTAATATGGCCAGAGTGATACCGTTTGGCCGGACAAGATACCGTCCCATGCCGCCTTCGCGATAGGATTGGTGAGAATTTCGCCCTGAAGGCGGGACTGGCGGCCGGCTGATGAGTGGCTTCGTCAGCGCGCGCTGTGTCGTGCTTCGGACGGCGCCCTGCCGCAGGGCGTGTCACGTCGGCCGGTGCAGAGAGCTGCGGCTGGGAGCTGCGTCTGCCACGCGACGGCAGGCGCCCCCCTGACGCCCTGGCTGCACGTGTTTCAGGCCAGCACGCTGGTGGCGGCAGCGGCCTGCAACGACAACCTGTGCCGCATGAACCCCGTCTGGCACCCGTGGCTGTAGCGTCTGCCTGCGCGCGCTGCCGGCCCGGTGTGTGGCGGCCCGAGCAGTGTGGCGCTGGCAGAGCGCCGCACTGGACGGGCCCAGCGGGGCTCAGCGCCGGCTGCTCAGGCGCCCTCAGCGGCCGAAATCCACGGAGCCGGCCGACCGCGCCACTGCCTCCCACCCGCGTCGGAAGATCAGGCCGCAGTTATCTGTCGGCGTGGGTCCCAGCTGTTGTGTCTCTTAGGTGGGCGAACAGCGCAGCACCTTCTGGCTTCGGTCGAGTTCGTTTCACCCTGTCTACTTTGCCATTTGTTTTCAAAGGGCGCGCCAGTAGCCGGTGGCCGCGGAGTGCTGGCGCAGCTGGAGGCTGCTGGGCCCTGGAGCCATGCTTCCTGGGCCCTGGAGCCCTGCTTCCCGAGCCCACGAGCCTTGCTTCCTGAGCTCTGGGGCCCTGGAACCCCTGAATGGTGTGTGCTGCCGTCATGGTGTCACGCTGTATGGTGTATGTATGTAAGGGGGTGTCATGCTGCCGCCGCTGGTGCGGTATTGTGCTATAACGCTGCCGACATGTTCACGGTCTGGTGTACATGCAGTGTCGTATATCTCGTGGCTCGGAAATTGGCGTCACTGGGCGTGTGCCACGTGCATTTTCATTGTGATGGATATTGTGTATAGCCTTTTCACGAAACCCCGCGCGCAGTGTGGACAATCATGCCACATGGGTCAGAACCATCTTCAGGCGCCACTTCCATGTAAATCCGGGCTGCAGCTTTTGCGAGTCGTCTCCAACTTCCTAGCAAATGTGTATAGGATGGCATGCGCACCACTCGATCGTATGATCTCTCGCCTTTTCTAATAATGGCAGCATTGTTCTTTACGCATGTCCATGGCAGGTCCATATGGAATAAATGCGTTTTGACATCATATGAGCCTGTGACCAAATGGGAGCGGTGGCCGGTGGGTTATAAATATATGACCTCAGAACGTCAGACGGCGCGATTTTTGGCCATGCTGGAGAAAGCCCCCGCACTGGAACGGCGTAACTGGTAGGTCAGCACCTAGGGCCCTATGAGAAGGGATGTCTGGCTTTTATGTGCCTTTAGCAGCAGAAACCGCCTGTTGCCTGTTACCCTGTTCATGCATTCAAACAAGCTATAATCATAATATAAATAACTCCCCGGAAAGTGCGCACCAGCGGTGTCGACATCAGAATGCGGGGATCCTGACTGGCTCAGCGCTACCCATTTATCAGCACGCTGTTGCATCCGGTTACTTTGCGTCAAACTACCACTTTGGACGCAATCTTACTGGTTGATGCACAAGTTGTCAGACGTACAGCACCCCATGAGAGATGTTTCATGCTAACCATGAGCGCACTGCTCGTCTTTCCATTCCCGCTGACACATTTCTTTGTTCGACGACCTTGTGTTGGTGATTCCCCGCTGCTGTAGGCGCCGGAACTGGGCAGAGTCCGGCTAAGGTCAGCCAAAACGATTTAGCCCTGGCATGTCATTGCTTTTAGACAATGAGCCTTCGAGGTCACCTGGTCGGGTTTTCGTCCCACCCCAGCAGCCTCCATTCCGCGCTCGCTGCTGCCACCGCTCCTCGCGACCGCCTCCCAGTGACGTCACCGTGGTCGTTGCCAGCAAAGCGAGCTTCCCATGAGCATGTCAATGGTGTTTGGCGGGAATGGGGATTGAAGGCAAGGCTGTCCGATTGAAGGGAGCAAAGAAGCGCGTTGGATTTGAAGATCCAGTTTGTGTTTTGAAAGTGTACAGCGAAGCATGCTGTGAAGCGCTTCGAAGCGCTGAATTTGGCGGCGAGATAAAGCACATGCTTGTAAGTGCTCAAGCGGTCTGCACGCCCAAATGAGCTTGTATGCATGCGACGCAGCTCCGCCCCTTCCACATTCCCTATGCACGAGTGCTTCGGCCGTGACCCCCTGTTATTGCCCTTTTATGTTTGGATAGGAAATACGCCGCACATTATCGTTGACCTTAGGGGGAGTGCAAGTGACCGCAGAGGCAAAACTGGCACTTGTGGGCCGTGGTACAACCAGGGTTCAAACCTATGGATGTCACATGACCATTGTAGTTACCGTCCCAAAGCCCACACCATCATCAGGTTTGAGCCTTGGGGCCCCCAGGCTCCATATTGGAGTTGAAGGCTCTAATCGCTTGGCCATTATGCCCCTTCTGTGCATTTTGCCCATTTGTATGCAGGTCACAGGTATCAATGGGACTTCTCAATGGAGTTCAGTCATTCATGCATGTCATCAAACCATGCATGCTATTGTCCTGGCCATGGAATATATGGCTCCAGGCCCAAAAGATGAAGTACTTTTTTGCCAGACTGCAGCAAAAATGTGTGTTACTTATATTAGGACCCTGTTACCTCAAGCAGTGTCCTTCAAAAAGGTGGCTGTGGCACCAGGTTCAGCACATACATGCTGTACATATGAGTGTCTCAGTTTTGATGCATATTCACCACTAATTCCAGTGCATCAAGGTGTCTGAATGTGTTATCAAAATTTCAAGCAAAAATGCCTGGGGTCTATTCAAGTAAAATGTTATTAGAACCCAGCACATTTAACCCTGAAATGCTAGGCACATGTTTGCCATGTTTGTCACATTGATGCCACATAGATGTTTGGATGGGTACTCAGCAGGTAGGTGTTTTGCAGTCTGTTTTTTTGCTGTAGTCATTATGTATTTGTGATGTGTAAGTCATATGGTGCCTAGAGGCCCTCCCCTGCCCCAGGTATCCCCAAGGCTGTTGCTGAAATGAGGTGTCTAGTTTATATTATGCCCACATGTCTGGCCCCTGTCCTCCATTGTTTTTCCTTCAGCCCAAGAACCCTGATGAAACTGCCAAGCAGCTGTATTCATGTTTTGTTTTCATATGCTGGCGTTGGCCTATGCATCCAATAACAGGTGGAGAGTCATGAAAGTCACTAGCAGACAGGTGTTTGATATCACAATGTGGTCACAAGTTAGTACTGGAAGTAAAACTTCACAGCATCACATGACTGGAGTTTGGCACAGGCCTTTCAGATGGATTAGTATTGTTAAAATGCTGGGCATGTGGAACTTCAATGTGCAGTTGGTTCAGAAAGGCAGGCTACATAACATGCTATTTTGTTATCCTTGCAGCCCAGGGGACTGGTACATGCAAAGCACCACTTGCTTTAAATAGTTTTGACGGGGGGACAGCCACAGAGTGATTCTAGGAGGGCCAGCCATGGTAGCAAACATTGCTTGACTCCGCTGAGCTGGCCAGGCTCCCAAACACATAAAACATGTACAAATTCAGGTATGCTGCACCAGGCCATAATATCAATCTGAAAAACACTGAAATGGGATATAAGATGTGCAAGGTCAATGGAGTCAGATGGTCTCAAAAAAGCCTACAGCTAGTCACATTTGAAGGGTTGTAGACAGGGCTTGATTCTGGCTTGTTTATTTGATTGTTTCCACTATTGCTTGTCATGGATATTGCTATTTCACCTGCTGAGAGATGTATGCCTCAGCTTCCAAGAAGTGCCCCTCTTCTGACAGGCTTTTCTCTGTCAGGCCTGATACAGAGGCAAGCAAGCCAACATGTCTTCCCTGGATGGGGTGATGATCCAAGGAATCCGCAGCTTCGGTCCCAAGGACGTGGACCGAGGCCACCTCAAGTTTCTCTCGCCACTGACCTTGATACTCGGTGAGAACGGCTGCGGGAAAACGACCATCATTGAGACTCTCAAGTATGCCACCACTGGCGACATGCCGCCCGGCTCCAATCGTGGCCAGTCCTTCATTCACGACCCGACGATGGCCAAGGAAGCCACTGTCCGGGCCCAGGTGAAGCTGGTCTTCAATAACGTGCGCGGAGAGAAGATGATAGCACAACGTATCTTTGAGGGCACGCAGAAGGCCAGGCAGATCACGGTGAAGACCCTGGATGGCACGCTGACACGAATGCAGCAGGGAAAGGAGCCTGTCAGCGTTAATAAAAAGTGTGCCGATTTTGATGCGGAGATGTTTGTGGCGCTGGGGGTAACCAAACCGATACTCAACTACGTAATCTTCTGCCACCAGGAGGAATCGAACTGGCCTTTGGATGAAGGAAAGAAGCTAAAGGAGCGCTTTGACGCGATTTTTGACGCCACGGAGTACCTGAAATGCATCAAGAGCATGAAGGATCACGTGAAAGACCTCCGAAACACAGTGGGGAGTGAAAAAGGCCGAGGCAGACAGTTCTCGAAAGGATCATGAGGAAGCGGAACTCTTGAAAAGAGAAATCAGTACACAAAGGTCCCGTCTGGCTGTCAGCGAAGACAAAGTGGCCAAGTATAAAAAGGAGTGCGAAACGCTTATTACCGAGCTACGCAGGCTTCAGAAGATCGAAAAAGAAGCGGGAGCAATAGAAGTGGAGAAAACCAGACAGGAGACACTTCTGGGGGAGCTGAAGAGGAACATCGAGTCGCTGGAGGAGAACCTGAAGCGGCCGGGCTGTCTGCAGGTCAGCTCAGAGGTCACCGAGGCCGAGCTGGACGAGATGATGCAGCAGATGGTTTCCTCGCTGGCCCAGAAGAAGCGCGATGCTGAACGCGACCAGGACCTGCTGGAGGGCGTGGAGAGGAGGAGCGTGCAGCACAAGGACACGGTCAGCAAACTGAACGTGCAACTGGGCAAGCGAGAGGCCGAGGAGGAGCGTTTCCGGCACCTGCGGGTAGAGCGGGACTCCACGGTGCGTGAGTTGTACGGTCGGCATGGCAGGGAGGCACCGACAGCCACCGGTGAGCTCACGGAAAAGGACGTGCGTGCCGCGATGACCTTCATGCAGGAGGTGCTGCGTAAGGCGGATGCCGACCAGCAGCGAGTGGCGGCCGAAGTGAGCGCGGCGTTGGAGCGGGCGCAGGCTCGCGTGGACACGGTGCGCGACGAGAAGACCAAGCTGGAGTCGGAGCTGGACCACAAGAGGGCGCAGCTGGAGGCGAACTACGCCGAGGGTAAGGAGATTCAGGAGCGGCTGGCGGCGGCGCGCGGCTCGTCATCCAAGCTGAAGGAGCTGGACGCGACACTGGCCAACATTGACACCAGGATGGACACGGCCAAAAACGCTTTGGACGTGGATGTCGTCAAGGCACGGCTGAGAGAGAATGAGGGGAAAGTGGTCGCCCTGGAGGGGGAAATTCGAAGCTTGGAGGCGGAAAAAGACGCCATCCTGGCCAATCTGTCGGTGAAAAATGAACTGGCCATCCACGAGGAGAGCTTGAACAAAAAGGAAGGCGAAATCAGACGCCTTATGAACAAGAATGTTGACACCTTCACCACCCTGGACATGGCAGATGTGCCTAGAGACAGGTTGAGCCAGCACCTGACTGCCAAGTGCCCCAGCCTGCTGACTCTGTGCAACAAGAACGAAGCCGAGCTCAAGCGCTCGCAAAAGAAGCTGAACTCGCAGGAGGTGACGCAGCGCCACCTGCAAGAGCGGTTGGCCTCGCTGGAGCGTAGCCTGGCCGAGGAGAGGAGCGAGCTGGACGCCACGCTGCAGGGCACCGACCTGGCGACCGAGCTGGCTGCCGTCAGTGCACAAGCCGCTGACCTCGAGAAGGACCACGGCCAGCTGGTGGCCATGCAGCGGCTCAACAGTGGCTACGTGGACCGGCTGGAGCGGGCGCAGCCGTGCCCGCTCTGCCACCGCGACTTCGAGACGCCGGGTGAGGCGGCCGAACTGGTAGACGAGCTGAGGCGCAAGATGGACGGCTTGCCGCGTGAGATCCTCGAGGCCGACGAGAAGAAGCGCCGCGCCAAGGAGCGCTACGACGACCTGTTGACGCTACGGCCTAAGCACGATCATCTGCAGCGGCTTCGCGAGAACGAGCTGCCGGCGGTGCGCGCGCAGCTGGAGGAGGCGCAGGCTGAGCTGCGTGCGCTGCAGCAGAGTCACGCGGCCCTGCAGCAACAGGCGCAGGAGACGGAGCGTCACCGGCGAATGGCCGATGAGCTGCGCACCGACGTCAGCCGCATCGACGAGCGCCAGCGCGACGTGCGCCAGCTGCGTGCCGACGTGGAGCGGCTGCGCGCGCGGCTGCCGTCCCGGCTCAGCGAGCGCTCGGCCGAGGAGGTGGGCACCGAGCTGGAGGCGCGCCGCACCAGCGCCGACGCCGCGCGCGCCCAGCGGCGCCGCGACGAGGCGCGCCTGCACCAGTACCACGAGGAGCTGCGGCGGCTCGGTGACGAGCGCAACGACGTCAGTGCTGAGCGGCTGCGCCTCGAGAAGCTACAGGCGGACCGCAGCCAGCTGGAGCGGCGCGGCAACGAGCTGGAGCGCGCCAACGAGACGCTGCGCACCGAGTCGGCCGCGCTGGAGGGCGAGGCCGGTGACCTGGAGGCCAGGTACCTGGCGGCGACTGCCAGCCGCGAGCAGGCGACGGTCAAGGGCCGCGCGCGCGAGGAGGAGCAGCGCAGCGGCTTCGAGGCCGTGCGCGCTGAGGTTGATAAGCTGCGTGGCTTCAACGATGCGCTGCTGGCGTACGCTCGCGACAATCGCGCGCAAGAGCTTCTAACAGTGCGCCGGCAGCTGCGCGACCTGGCTGAGACGGCGCGCGAAGACGCGGCCGAGGCGGCGCGACTGCGTCAGAACATCGACACGTGCCGCGAGCACCTGCGCTCTCAGGAGAGCCGCCAGCGCGACCTGGACGATCACAAGAAGCTGCGCCGGCAGCGGCGCGAGGAGCAGTGCAGCCTGGAGGCGATCGCCGGGCTGGAACGCCAGCTGGCCGGGTACGACACGCACAGCGTGCGCGAGGAGCGGCGCCGCCTGGAGGCGGAGCACTCACGTGTCACCATGACTGTGTGCAGTGAGGAGGGTGCTCAGAAGCAGATTCGCGAGGTTGTCCGTGACCGCAGCCGCAAGCTGAGTCAGGAGCAGTTCAGCAGCGCAGAGCGCATCTACCGCCAGTGCAAGCTCGAGCTGGTCTGCCACAGTCTGGCTGTCAAGGACCTGCAGACGTACGCCAAGGCGCTGGACGATGCCATCATCCGCTTCCACAGCAAGCGGATGGAGCGCATCAACGTGATCGTACGCGAGCTGTGGCGCGCCACCTACCAGGGCAACGACATCGACTACATCGAGATCAAGACGGACCAGTGTTCGGGCGACTCGCGGCGCACCACCTACAACTACCGCGTGGTGATGGTGAAGCAGAGCACCGAACTGGAGATGCGCGGCCGCTGCAGCGCCGGCCAGAAGGTGCTCGCCTCGCTCATCATTCGCATGGCGCTGGCTGAGACTTTCGGCGTCAACTGCGGCATGCTGGCGCTGGACGAGCCCACCACCAACCTGGACCGTGCCAACATCGGCAGCCTGGCCCAGGCTCTCGAGCACATCGTGCGCAAACGCGCCGTGCAGAGGAACTTCCAGCTGGTGATCATCACGCACGATGAGGATTTCCTGGCCGCGCTCAGTCGCACCGAGTACGTCGACCGTTTCTATAAGGTGCACAGGAATGAAGGCGGTTTGTCGCGTATCACAAAGTGCAGCACTTCCAGCATGTAGACGCGACACGTGACGCGTCGGGCTCGCTGGTGCGCGGGCACGGCGGCCGGTATCTGAGAATACCATAGCAAGCTACGACATTGCTGCTGGATGCAGTAAAAGCTATCCGGACATACTCGCCCAGGAAGAGCGACTTTTTGTTCTGGAGATGAGCTGTGGGAGACAACACAGAGGTGTTGTTTTGGTAGCCCACAGGCTTGGTGATATTTGAGTGTACTTTGCCACGATTACGCGTTATTCCAGACGTTACATTTTGATACGATTAGCTAGTTGTTGAGATGTCAATAAACGTCATTATTATGTCACTGTTTGCGTTTATATCCGTCGGTACTAAAATATGAACATCTACACATAGGTCTCTGTTCCAGGCAACGTTTAAAAAACGAAAACGAGTTTTGCAGCCTTCTTGCAGGCTCTTCCCAGTGCAGCCTCAACTAGCGGAGCTCCAGATGGTGCGCTGCATTCAGCGGTATGGGAGTCACCAGCTAAATTATATATTCATCAACATGTATCTCAAACGTGGTACACGCGATGACTTAGTAAGATCACGGCAGTGTTTAACATGCATGAGCGCGTATCGTCCGCCCACAGCCTCCTGAACGCCCTCATTGTCTTGATAACCAATACCTCCAGTACAAATGGGCTAGCGCAGCCTAGATCGGTGTAGGCACTTCGTGGCGAGTTAGCACGCGTCCAGCGCTGCAAGACACACCCGTGACAAGGGGAGTGGGATACAGCAGCTGTAACCCCCAGCGGCAGCGTTGCACCGAGACGGAGGCCAGGCTTCTGCTTCAGTCCTGAGGCCGAGTATTGTCTTGAGTCGACGGCTTTCCGTCGCTCTATGGATTTGTGTAGCCATTTGTAGCGGCTGTGAGACCGGCAGAGAAGCCTCGATGCAGCACCATGGCGAGGGAACACCAAACAAAACATTTCATACAATGCAGCCGATAAACAGCGCGAAAGTGGCTCTACCCACTAGAAATAGGCAGCACACGTGGCATTCCCCTCCCCACACACAGAATTCGCTCACGTAGCACAGTGGTTGTACCGTAGTAACTCAGCGCCACCGCCACCCTCAAAAAGACTCAAACGGCAGCAAAAAAAAAACAGCAAACAAACCTGTTTTGTGAACATTTGCGGAAAATTAGAGCTAATGGTGCCAAAAGACGGCTCAGATGGTCTTCAAATACCAAAAACAGCCATCGGCCGACTCACCAAATGACGCGGAAAACAAATGGACAACAGCAAGTCATCGTTACTTTTATCAGAAACCGGCCCATCTAATGGGCGCCGACCAACCTTCCAACGATCGATGTTGCAGTTTTGGTTCCATGGTTCATTTGTAATCTGGTGAGCTCATTGCACTGGTATGTAACCTACGCTTTGAAAGAAAATATACCGAAGAGTGCAACGAATTAAAAATCGAATTTGTCCCAAACTGTGCGTTCATCAAGCGCAGAAACCGTTCGAGTCGCCGAGCGACATCTAAGTGCGTACATCAACGCGCCTCTACCCGGAGGGCGCAGCCCATTGTTGATGCCAGGCACGTAATATCCAGCTGCGTCGTGGCTGGCCTGAAACCAAGCCTGCATATCCTCGACCGCACCCGGCGCCATCGCCCGGCCGGCCGGCGAAGCACAGTGTCCGCGGCCTCCAGCTGGCGGAGCTGCGAACGGCGCTCAGTCGCGCCGCTTGCCGTTGGCGGCCTGGCGTGTGTCGCCGCCGGCCGGGCGCTCCGCTCGGCGGATCGTCAGGCCCACCGCGCCCACGTGCATGTCACACTTCTGATGGCGCACGTTGTACCAGATCTTGAGGCTGCGGCAGGCGGCGGGTCAGTGGGCGTCGGCCAGCGACCAGCGGCGGGGCTGCAGCCAGCCCAGCCCCGCACATCCGCATGGAGCGCACACCAATCGGAACAGAATGCACAGTGGACATGGACAGAGCAGTTCAGGCCATCTAGACAATCTAGACAATCGGATAGCTTCTACGAACGACGTCATGGTACACCGCAACAGTCGGTATCCATCCTGGTCGCTGTTCAGAAAAAAACTGGCCACGTACCACTGACCCTGGCCGTGGTGGGACACACGGGGTTCGACTACCGAGACCAGCGAGATTCGGGGGTACCGTCAGTGAGTTAGGCGTGACATCTGGCTGCCGCGCTTTCTCCGTTAGCAAATGGCGATGTGCTTCACGCCCCTGTCCCTAAACTGGGTAGCGCCGAGCACTTGCAGGAGTGCTCACCAGAAGAGGATGTGAATGTAGCTGGCGTAGCCGGCGAACAGATGCCACCAGGCGTGCAGCTGGGTAAACGGCCTGAGGAACGACGGCAGCCGGGTGCGGAGCTGACTGCAATGACAATATCGCGGCTTATCAGCTGCTGAAGATACATAGTCTGGGACAAAGTGTGACCGAACTTGTCATTTGCCTTAACGACGCGCTCAGCAGCTGGGGCCCCTGGTGTCGTTTGTCTCCCATCGCGGCAGGACGGGTGGGTACCACGGGCATCTTCAACCACGGGCATCACCAAAACTTAACATCGAGTTTGAGGCGCCAAGTGTCGTAAGACTTGAGCTTCAAGTCATCGCCAGTTAGCGGTTTGTTCGCACTTCTCTCCGTCAACGACTTAAAGTTAGCTTCAGTTTCGGCTCGGCTGTCAAGAGCCATTAGCAAACCATGATAGGGCCACTCGGCATTCATCGATACCTTTCAGCGCGGCAGCGCAGCTATGAGCGTACATTCGAGTGACGCGCGGCGCCCAGGAAGCACACCGGACCACCCGACTTCTGACACTGTCGGAGCGCCCGCCGTAAGTTTAGTCACGTAGTCTCGTTCGCCAGTCGCCACAGACCGAGGTCACGTGTGCTGCCGTCTGCGCAGACCCATCGGGCGTCACGCAGCCGGTTCCTTGTCACCCCGGTGAGACGGAGGCCCCGGATGGCTGGCCGGGTGGCACCTCGCTGGTGGACGGGCGCCAGGTGACGCCGCGGCCGGATGGCGAGCTCGGGCTCAGGGCACGGTCCGCCAGTACGCACCTGATCGGGCCGCACAGGTGGTTGTCTATGTTCCAGAGGGATACGGCCGTGACGTAGAGCACCAGGCCGCCGTAGAAGAGCCGCCACAGCTGGGGGTCGTTCTGGCTGCGCACCAGGCGCACGTCCAGTACGGTGATGGTGAGTGTGGCCATACCGTAGATGGCCTGCGGCACAACCGGCTAGTAGGGCGTAGCAGCGGAGAGCATCTGCCACGGAGCAGCCGTGCGCCGAGTAACTGTGCGCCACACGACGTCTCACAGAGCAGCGTCAGCTTCAAGAACAAGACTAAACACGGGTGCAGATGAAAGAAAATAGCACCAGTAAAGAAAAACATGACGATGTCCCCATTGGTCCTTTCACCGTTTCTAGGAGCGGCTTCCCTGTGCTGAATTCTGCCTGCTGGCCATACCCTTCTGGGTGTCCGAGTGAGCAGCTCACCTGGTGCAACAGCGGGTTGGGGTACAGTAGGTAGGACAAACAGAAGATGGCCGAGCACGCCACCAGGCTCACTGACAGCCAATTGAAATGGCTTCTGGTCTGCATGTGCTGGATGTCGGCCCTGCAAACAAGCCCAAGGGAGACGATCACGGCCAGGCTAGGTAATGTTTCCTCGGCGCTGACGGCCCAGTTTGGAGCTATGGGACAACGGTGGGGTGTGAGGTGGGATGGTACCGCAGCAGCTCCCGTCACACTGGCTCGGACCCCGAGGCTTCTCCTTAGAGATCCCCAGCGTATAGACGGCTGTGATATGCGAGTACTCGGGCGGGTCTGGCAGCCAGAGAGGCTTCGAGACCCATTTTCGGAGGGCGAACTCCGTGCGATCTCCGCGAGGCGAGGGACGCGGAATATAGGCCTAAACGGATCATGCCTACCACAAGTCTTCAGTTCAGCTGACAAAGGCTTTCCCTTCGCACTGTGTCAATCTTGCAGTTTTAACGCCATGAGCGCGGAGCATGTGGAAGGCGAGCACGCTGAAACGGTGCTCTAATTATGACACAGTCCTAGTTTGACCTTGCGGTCAAAAGCAAAGTGCAAAAGTGCAAATATTTCAGTAGTTCCCGATTTTCCGAGATTTTGTTGTTTTGAGGCAAATTTTCCGCCAGTTCAAGGGTTGATGAAGTAGCAAAACAAGTTCTGGGACGGCGTATTCCTTTCAGGAGTGAGGCTGAATAGCACGATGCGTGCTGGAGTCGTCTCTTATCTCGTCGTATCGCTCCATGCCGGGCCGGTAAACGCCCCATGACAAGTCCCGCAAACAGCGCCAGTGTCCGACACACCTGTCTTATGAGACCGGTGTGTCCGTTCCTCCCCAGTTCCATCCGTGGCATGGAGTCAGGCAGAGCTCCCAAAGCGGCGCGCATTCGGACTATCCCTCCAGCGCAGAGGGCGCCAGACGACGGACGCCGACCGCCTGCTCCGGATCGGACAAGCACGGCGAGAGTCGCCGGATGCCAAGTTACTTGTGTTATTACACAAGTAAAGCGAACTATCCAACTGAAAACAGCGAAGACAATCAGGGACAACTATGCCACACAACAAAAGTCAGTGAAAGTGAGAAAGCCGCGCTAGAGAAAGCTAAGCAGGGGTGGATCCAGGCTTTCGTCCAGGGGGGCACGCAGCATGGTGGGGCCCATGCACACGCACACACACATGTGTGCGTGCGCGTTTGCGTGTGTGTATGTGTATGTGTATGTGTATGTGCATGTGTATGTGTATGTATGCATGCGTGCGTGCGTGCGTGCGTGCGTGCGTGCGTGCGTGCGTGCGTGCATATGCATTTATTTCATAAATACGGAAACACATCCCACTATGCGCGACCTTATAAAGCTAGGCGTGCTACGCATGCACATGCATAGAACTCACTCACTTCCTACAAGTCATGTTAAATGCTGTGATTTTGAGGCTAACTGTTTCGGAAAAACGGGCAAAATAAAGTTGAGTTAGCTGTTAACAATCATGGAAACCAAGCATGGACTTGATTCCTAGCTTGTGTTTTGTTTTTACTGCTAGCCGGCTGGGCGATGTAATCAGATGGTGGCTGATGACTAGTGCAAAACATTTTCCTCTGTTGTAAAGGTTGTTTTTCCTTTGCTGTAAGCATACCCTGGCATTCGAAATATGTTAAGAACGTGATGCACTAGCATAATAAGTGTCACACACTCAATAGCTAATGAAAATGACACGACGTCGCCGGCACGTAAAATTACGCCCCGCAATTGCGCGTAAAAATTCATCGGCGCATATTCGACCGCTGCTCTGAGGCAAAGGCATCAAGGCCATTAGGGACAAAACTTGAGCGATCATGGGAGCCGCAGGAGGCCAACAAAGTGGCTCCCGTCAACAAGTATAGGGTCCGCAGAGCAAGCGAAAAGAACCCAAGACCAACGTGGTGGGCCCATGAACGACCGGCAGTGCCTCGGCAGGCTCACATGTAAATCCCCGGCCAGAGCACAGAACCCTCCGAGCGAAGGGGAATTATCCAAGACTATAAATGAATACCCCTGTGCGATCAAGAGTGCGCGGGCAGGTCAGCAGCACGAACCTCGATAGGAGTGAAGAGTGCTCTGCAAATGAGACCAGAGGGAGAGAGCCCTCGATCAAAGTAGATGGCCCCTGAGCATCGAATGTGCCTTATGTCTGCCTGCCTGTATGTCTCCGTGCCTAATGTCTCCGTACCTTACAAAAGCCCTAGCAACAGCACAAGGCCCTCCAAGCAAGTAGAAAGAGCACGAGACTTAAATGAAGGGCCCCTGAACAACTGAGTGTACCCTGGCATATACTGCCTGGAAGCGTAAAGAGCCTTTCGGGCGAATGGGGGAGAATCTACGGAGGAAAACCTGATTGATCAACAGTGCTCATGCATGGAGGCAGATAGCGTCCCAACAGCACACTGGGCTCTACGAGAAAATGCGAAGAGATCAAGGGCAACGTGGAAAGCTCCTTAGCGATCAGATTGGCCCGGCAAGTGGACATATAGGGCCAGGAGCCCAACAGCGCAATGACTAGACAGCGTAATGAGCTCGAAAATTTCCCCAAAGCAACAATTGCTCAGTCAGCAAAAAATGAAATTGGTCTGTTTACGAACTCTTTACTTTTGCTAATAATTGTTCTTGGTCGTCTGTGGGCCTGAAGGCTTTCAACGTTGTCGTAAGAAAACTGCGTCCATCCGGCTGGTTATGGGCCCCTTCGGAGCCTTTAGGTTCCCTCGGCATGGTTCATGGGGCATGGTCCCGTGCCTCCCTCCCCACCCCCCTCTGCATCCGCCACCGGCCCGAGCAGCTTAATAGATGGGGCCCGCTAAGAACATAGGGCCATCCATTCCAAAAAGAAATACTCACGACATAACGTGTAGGGCTCTGAACGATCGAGTGCGCCCGAGCAGGTTAACACCATTAACCCGTTAGCCGAGCAAGTTAATGGGCCCCCATCAAGAACGTTGAGCCCTCCATTCAAATACGAAATACCCGATATTCAATGTAGAGGGCCCCCGAATGATCGAGTGTGCCCGAGGGGGTAAACAGATAAGGTTCCCAAAAAGAGCGTAGGGCCCTCCGTTCAAATACGAAGTATTCAAGACCCAATGCAGAGGACACCGAATGATCCAGTGCGTCAGAGCAGGTTAACATATAGGGCCCCCGTCAAGCACGTAGGGCTCTCTATTCAAATAAGACCCTCCATCCAAAACCCAATGCAGAGGGCCCCCGAAAGATGGAGTATACCCGAGCAGGTTATCAGGTGGCCGAGACAGGAGTGCAGGGCCCTAAATCCAAAGACCAAGACCCAATGTGCAGGGCCCTCGGGCAATTCAGTGTGGCCGAAGCGGCGAATAGATGGGGGTCCCCGACAAGTATAAAGGGCCCTCCATTCAGATAGGACGTGCCCAGGACACTGTATGGAGAGCCCCCGGATATTCGAGTGTGACCGAGCAGTTAACAGATGAGGCCTCGGCAAGAGCGTACGGCCGTCAGTTCAAATATGAAATACCCACGACACGATGTAGAGGTCTCCGAATAATCGAGTGCGCCAGAGCAGGTTAATAGACAGGGCCCCCGAAAAGCGCGGAGGGCCCTCCATTCAAAAAGGAAGTACCCAAAACCACATGTAGAGGTCCCCTACGATCGAATGGGCCCGAGCGTCTTATCAGAAGGGGCCCCGACAGGAGAGTAAGGCCCTCTATTCAAATAAGAAGTACCAAAAACACGGTGCGGAGGGCCCCAGAAAGCTGGAGCGTACCCGAACAGGTTATCATATGATTCCGATAGGAGCAAAGGGCCCTAAATTCAAACACCAATAACCACTGTGCAGGACCCCCGAGCAATCCAGTGTGGCCGAGGAGGCGAACAGAGGGAGCCCCCGACAAGTGCGTAGGGCCCCATTCAAATAGCACGTGCCCAAGGCCCAATGAAGAGGACCCTCGAATGATTGAATGTGCCCGGGCAGGTTATCAGATAGCGCCCCCCCCCCAAGCATAGGGCCCCCATTCGGAAAAGAAGTACCCAAGACTCAGTGTGAAGGGTCCCCGAACGACTGGTGTGCCCAAGCAGGCCATCAGACGGGCCCCCGACAAGCGTACAGGGTCCTGAGAAAGTGACAGAGAATTGGAAGCGCGCTAGACCAATGAAGAGGGCCCATGAGCACGTCGCAAAACATGTCAGTAGGTTAACTGAGACCCACGTAAAGGGCCCCTGAGCAACCGAGAATACCCCGGCAGGTTAAGACATGAGACCCCGGCTATAGTCCACACAGCCTTTCTGGCAGATGGAAAGAACACGTGGAGGGACCCGCGATTGACGAGAGTGCGCCGGAACGCTAGCAGGAAGGGCCCCAACAACAGCGCAGGGTCCCCGAGCAAACGTAAATAAATGAAGGACAACGTGGAACGCCCCGTAACTATAAAAATGATCCTGAAAGTGAGCATATAGGTCTCCCAGAAGCAGCATGGAGCCCATAGACAGTGCAATAAGGCTTAAAATTTTCAGTTCATAACTTCAAACCATTGAATAATTTTTCCCTTCTCATAGGCCCTTCACTTTCGCTTACAACTGTTCTTGGTCGTCTGGAAGTCCAGATATATCCAGTTTTGTTGCGTTTTGTGTTAAAAATAGTTGCGCCTGTTGGCTGGTGATGGGCCCTTCGGAGCCAATGTGCCTATTCGAGGCCCAAGGGGGGCCATAGCCCCGTGCCTCCCCCCCCCTGGACCCGCCCCTGCAGCTAAGTGACTTTTCCTCGATGAGAATGACTTTTCGCCGGCACTCATTAGCAAAGTTTTTGCCTGCTCCATTCTGTGCAAAGCATCTGAGCACTTGGGAAAGCTGTGTTGCTTGGCCAAACGCGTGGGCTTGTGCTACGGGGCGTGGTACACGATGTGAGAACTGAGTTTGATTCACCGCCTCGGGTAAAATAAGTCAATTGCTGTGTGGTGGTAGGTGCACAAACATATAGAGCAAAAAGTAACGCGCGTTCGTAATTAGCGTGAAAACCAATTGGCAAGACGCTTAACAATTGGCATCGCATGCGCATAATAAACAATTCACCTTCATTAGTTTTCGAACCGCTTGCCAAACCCAGAGATGGGTAAATATTTTCGCAAAGTACGACAGCAGCTTTGGTACATTAGATGGGGCAGAGAAAACTGAGAGGTAATGGGTCGTGCAAGTTTCGAACTGAAGGACGCTAACAACTACTCATGTCCAATGCAGCCAAGCGGATCTCCAAACGCCGCCGCAGCCAGACAATGCCTTGCCGAGTCAACCAAGTCATGCACTTCGTAAAATATGCGAGGCAAGAGCAAACACGGGTGTGATTGCCCGCCCAGAAGGACGCATTAGTTACAATCGCACGGAGCCGCACAGGTCTCCAACAGCTCAGATTTATACCCACTACCAGACGGCCAAAATGGAGCCGGCATACTTGTGCACAGCGGTCTTGGTTATTCTGGGTGCACAGGCAATAAGGGTGAGCCGCACCCCTCGCTCGCTACGTCCGCCCTGCGGCAAGCCTCCGCCCGCTACATCCGCCCAGTGGCTGCCCTCCGCCCGGAAACCGTCGGTGCCCTATCTCCGGCTCCGTGGCGTGGTCAGGCCCGTTTCCGCGCGCGCGCCGCCCCCCGCCCGCGGACAGGTCCGCCGACTCTGCGGGGCGGTATAGCACCGGCCCCACCGAAGTTACTGCCGGGGCCGTCCGATGAAGCCGCAGTTGGCGGGCAAGTCGACGATTCCAGCGGGGCTGTGGCTGGTGACGTTAAATGACTAGCTTGGATGGAAACCACGACCAACCATGGAACAGGGCAGGATTTAGGTTAGCTTTTTAATGTGGCCGTGACATCTGTTCGCGTGGATCAGATATCTCTGGTGGGATAAATATGGGCCTAAGGTAGGAAAATGGGCGTTGGCGTGGACCGCTAAGAGCGTAGGCAGTACGGATAGTCAACGCCGATCATTCAATGCCAAAAATAAAACGCCTGCTACAGACGGTCAATGAGAAGCAGTGCTGTCTCCAGCGTACGGAACATCCAACACGCGACTGCTGCTGCCCAGATCTGAGCGAGCCTGTCGGCACAGACAGACTGCCAGCCTGCGCCAGGAGCGCACACAGACAGACTATCCCGGCCCACGTCAGGAGCGCACGCAGACTATCCGGCCCACGTCAGGAGCGCACACAGACAGACAGACTATCCCGGCCCACGTCACGAGCGCACACAGACAGACTATCCCGGCCCACGTCACGAGCGCACACAGACAGACTATCCCGGCCCACGTCAGGGGCGCACACAGACAGACTATCCCGGCCCACGTCACGAGCGCACACAGACAGACTATCCCGGCCCACGTCAGGGGCGCACACAGACAGACTATCCCGGCCCACGTCACGAGCGCACACAGACTATCCCGGCCCACGTCACGAGCGCACACAGACAGACTATCCCGGCCCACGTCACGAGCGCACACAGACAGGCTATCCCGGCCCATGTCAGGAGCACACACAGACAGACTATCCCGGCCCACGTCAGGAGCGCACACAGACAGGCTATCCCGGCCCATGTCAGGAGCGCACACAGACTATCCCGGCCTACGTAAGGAGCGCACACAGACAGACTATACCGGCCTACGCCAGGAGCGCAGCGCAGCAGCGCCGTGACGCACGGAGACACACGCCATCAGGCTATGCTAGCACTTCCGCTGTTGACGTGGCGATTTCAGATAGATGCGGACTGTTCTGGGCCATCGCGCCTTGCCCCGATACGAGATCTGTTGTTCATACTCACAAGCAGTAGAGCAGGAAGCAGCTGCAGAACACCATGGGTAGCTCGTCTGTAAGCTGCATCTCATACAGCAGCGTCATGTGGAAGGCGGAAGAGCCGAGACCCACCACTGCCGGACACACCGCCATGCCGGCGTTATACCATCGGTACGGCACACGCTACCGACACCATGCCATCGGTATGACACACGCTACCGGCGTCATACCACCGACACTACGCCATCGGTACGACACATGCCACCGGCGTCTTACCGTCGATGGGGTACACACCACCGACGGCATGCCATCGGTACGGCACACGCCGCCGGCGTAATACCATCGGTACAACACACGCCACCGACACCATGTCATCGGTACGGCACACGCCGCCGGCGTTATACCGTCGGTGCGGCACACGCGACCAGCAGACAACAGTCGAGACGTCCGGACTTACTACTGCCAGACACACCATCACGCCGGCGTCTTACCGTCGGTACGGAACACACGACCGACAGACCACGGACGGAATGCAAGACAGGCGTTTAAAACAGGCCGACTACAGCCGGCAGCTCATCACAGACCGCCGAGCTGAGGCTAAGCGAGGGGCAGCTGGAGGCTAGCTGAAGTAGGCGCAAAAGCAACGGGCAGGTGCCCGCTGGGATTGCGGTGAAGCTCTCGATATCTCTCTATATAGATCGAGCGATAGATCGAGCTCGAATCTAGAAGAGAGAGAGAGAGAGAGAAGAGAGAGAGAGAGAGAGAGAGAGAGAGAGAGAGAGAGAGAGAGAGAGAGGAGAGAGAGAGAGAGAGAGAGAGAGAGAGAGGGAGATAGAGAGAGAGAGAGCGAGAGAGAGAGAGAGAGGGATGAGCGAGAGAGAGAGAGAGAGAGGAGAGAAGAGATGAGAGAGAGAGAGAGAGAGAGAGAGAGAGAGAGAGAGCGAGAGAGAGAGAGGAGAGAGAGAGAGAGAGAGAGAGAGAGAGAGAGCAGACGGAGAGAGAGAGAGAGAGAGAGGAAGAGAGAGAGAGAGAGAGAGCGAGAGAGATGAGAGAGAGAGAGGAGAGAGAGAGAGAGAGAGAGAGAGAGAGAGAGAGAGAGAGAGAGAGAGAGAGAGATAGCGAGAGAGAGAGAGAGAGATGAGAGAGAGAGAGAGAGAGAGAGAGAGAGCGAGAGAGAGAGGAGAGAGAGAGAGAGAGAGAAGAGAGAGTAATGAATATTCTCTATCTAGCTAGTATCTATATCTTAGTCTGAGCTGATCTCTCTCCTCGCTCTCCTATACTATACTCTCATCTCATCTCTCTCTCTCTCTCTCTCTCTCTCTCTCTCTCTCTCTCTCTCTCTCTCTCTCTCACATGGCATGACGATACCATTTTAGAAACACCATCATCATGAATTATTTTAGGTTCCCGTGCATGAAAAATTGCGACGGAATGTTTTCGCCGGCATATCTGGGCGTTTCAGTTCAGGGTGGGAAGAAAGAGCAGCCGGCCATTCACAAGTCACGTGGAGCCTGTGATGGTGCACAGCAAGGGTTCACTCAGCTGCTGCAACAGCCGCTTAGTCCCGACCCAGATCGGCCCTGGCGTCTTCGCTTGAGAGGAAGAACACAGTGATCAACGCTTATTTGTGGTAGAGGGTCATTGGACACAATCTTGGCTACATCAGGAATGATTGTGCGATCATGAAAGGTGCTCATATAAATGGCCACAACAAAAATGATACGGTACAACGCGTACACAGTCCTCACGCGCTACTTTATGAGCCAAGCCGTCTGCCGAAAGCGCATCGTTATAGCAATCCAACCACACAGTTGTCCCCATCGCAAGGGTTCGGTGACGCTACCACTGTCTTTACCATCATTTCATCAATACCCACAGCATCCAATGCGTGACACGACTCCTCACGAGCCTCGAACGATTAGTGCATGGAACGGTGCCGTGCCCGCACAACCCGCCGGTGAGCGCCCCTCCTCCCCCCCCCCCCTTCCTCCATAACGTTGGGTTGGGGTGCAGCCCCCTCTGACGACGTCGGCAGCTGTCTGCCACTGACCGAGCAGCAGGATGAAGCAGATGGTGAACCTGGCCTCGAACCGCTGACGAGACGCCTCGTAGATGCCGTACAGCGGCGGCACGATCATGGACATGTTGCTCAGCGTGTTCCCTGGAAGCCATATCGCCAGTTGAGGGCGTAGTGGCGCGGTCATGGACTGTGGCTTAGAGCCTTTCCCCCGAAAGTGCTACACTGCTGACCAGCATCACCAGCTACGGACGCCTCGCCGTCTGCGGTATGTGCACGTCTCAAACGCAGGGACGAGAGATCTGCGCCCGCCCAGCACGCTAGCACGCAGTGCTACAACAAAAGCTACGTTTAGATCAGTTCAAATTCAATCCCGGTGCCAAATTTCAGAGCAAGGGGTGCGATACAAAAAATAACCACACTAGTACATCCCTGATCATTTGGGGCGGTCTGTAGCCCATAGCCGGTGTGGGTAGTCCACAGTCGATTAGGAGCGGGTAGAAGCATTGTGAAGCAAACACTGACACCACCTAACCACCCGGGGGAATGAACAAATTGTCAGCTTAGATCGAGTTCAGTCAATCAATGGAGCAATGTATGTCCGAAAAATGTCATATTGGTAGACAGCACCGGCCTGGGGCAAAAGCAGCAGCGGCTGTTTTGGATCCGATCCAGGAAAAACAGAACAAAGCTGAGAGCGCAAATCGCATACAGCACCCACAAGCACACATAAAAACGTTAATTAATTCGCATCAGCAGCCGCACCACTCTTCCCAGTCTCACCATTCCTGCGCAGCCACCAGCGGTCCTTCATATGAATGAAGTCGTCGAATACATTTAGTGAAGGCGTTAAGTAATGACATTCGAATGCCCGCGTTCGCTGGCAGGATTACGCACGGCTGTAGTTTCACGGAATGATTGAAAGGAAGTTCAAGTATTACGGATGGAATACTTATGCGGACTATCGTCCACATTTTGTGTGTTAGTGCGCACACGGTATGTGTGCACACACATACTGATACACCAAAATGAGGACAATGGTCCGAACAACCGTTTCATCCCTGATCAAGCTCGACGCCTCAAGACGTCCACGAAAGACCGCGCCTGCGGGGACCCCTACCCTGCCAGGTAACCTTTGATACGGTTAGCCAGGCCATCAGTAAGACCACCAGCGGTCGGAGACGCCGTTCGAGGCCAGCGAGTAGCAGATTTTAAACATGGCGAATTGAAAACGGTCAACGGTTCCGAACATTCTGGAACGTTTGCGAGTCACTCTCGCCTCTGGGCTTCTTGATCGTTTCTGTGTGATTATGTACACCCAAAGTTCACTAATATATCACCAGTTAGTTCACATCAAGTCGATACTACACACACAAGACAACCGACAGATTAGTGAGCATTTTTCTAGTCCAGAACAGCTGCACTACTCGACAGACCGGACAACTCAAAGTACCACAAACCAGAGTCACTGCCGGGAGTCGCAGGCCCAGCCGCGGGGCGGCAAAACTATGAAGCCGCTTATCAACTGCCTGGCAACACAATAAGCACGTGCTGCACTGCAAGGCCGATCACATTCACCGTCTAATCCGAAGCAGCCAGCTAAGTGCATGCATGGTACTGTGCTGCTCTGCGAAATGTGAGTCGGTTGTCTCCGAAGCGTCAACGTTGTATGCACAAGCAACAGCAGAAACGGCGACCGCGAGTCATCCCCGGCCGCAGAACATTTCAAACCAGTCCATGAGCCGCCTATTCTTGCAGCTTACAAGCGCTGTGCTCAGTGTGCCGGCCACGTTCGTCCGTACTAACGCAATGCTGCCCTACGCAGCGGCCCACTGGCCGTGCTGCCGGCCGCTCACAACCACCCACATCGAACGGCCGAGTGGCGGCCCCGTAATGACGCTCGCCGGCTCGGCCTGACGGCCCCCTGGAGCTGCGTGCGGCGCCCTGCTGGCGGCGCGCGCCCCTCACAGACAGCCTGCGACACCAGCAGGATGCGCTATTATTCATGTACGGAAACGATGCCGATGCGTGTCACTGACGACCGGAGCCTCAGGAGTTTATCACGGCATGACAGCGCGTCATAAAACGGGGCGTAGCTCGCATGTTGACCCTATGCTGTGGGGGTACATATGTGAGTGCCAGGCTGTCCATGAGGGTACATATGTGAGTGCCAGGCTGTCCATGAGGGTACATATGTGAATGCCAGAAGGTCCATGGCGGCTACGGGAGGGGTTGGGCCGAACGTGGCGGCTTTTCAACATCACGGAAGAGAAAATCATTTTACTTTTCGATAGCATCGACAGGCCCAACATCAAGCTCAGAGACAATGAAGGGGGCGGGGGTCAGCACCTCCCAAAAAATATGAGCAGTCACACACCCGATTAGCATGAATCATTATTTCCTCACAAAAAAAGAATCAAAACTCGCTGGCAAGGGCAATGGCCTCTTGCAGCCAGGAACAAGAAGCTTCGCCAGTAAAACCCCCAAATAACAGTTAGTGCACTGAAAACCCGCGCTGATTTTACCTTGGTAATGGCCAGGCAGCTGCCACCAAGCCGGCGTTGAACAGCTGCATACGGACCATGTACCGGTCTGTTTTATAGCCGGTTCTGTACAGAGACGTATCCACACGAGGACAGTCTGGCGGACACGAGGTTGGCATGGGCTACCCAAGAGTAACCCGCATCATTCAGCCAATCAGTTTGAGTTCCAGGACATCTCGAATCCCACACTACGTAACTGTCCACTGACATGCCACCATACGTTCCCCAGCATCTGACGTCCATCCCCAGCAGATGTAAGGTAGCGAGGTGCCAGGACGCCGCTGAGTTCTTGCGGTGAACTGCACAATATCGGACCCTACATCTCCAACTGGCAGTGCTCACCAGCTCCGTACCCAAGGGTGCCATGAAATGACCGGAAAGATGCAGTCACCGCACTTGCATCCCCAATCTATATCACACACTAGTTGAATCGTTCGCAGCACGATTCCTGCTGATTTGAAGGCGGGTGCGGGCCGGACAGCAGGTGGTCGATATCGGCACCGGACATTGTGCCGGGCAGCGGGTGGTCGATATCGACACCGGACATGGTGCCGGATAGCGGGTGGTCGATATCGGCACCGGACATGGTGCCGGACAGCGGGTGGTCGATATCGACACCGGACATGGTGCCGGATAGCAGGTGGTCGATATCGGCACCGGACATGGTGCCGGATAGCGGGTGGTCGATATCGGCACCGTACATGGTGCCGGATAGCAAGTGGTCGATATCGACACCGGACATTGATACAGATACCGATGTTGAGATAGACGGCAAAGATCGGGATAGATGCAGTGCAGCATCAATTTTTTCTTTTTTTTCACGCCGTCGATGCACTTCTTTGGACACGATTGCAGTCGTCAAGCAAAAAGACATAACAGGGGATCACGGGAATTACATTGATCGAAGCAGGTTCTCATAGCGTATGGTTCGAAGATATATCACCATGTTATGGCGGATCGTTTCACTTCACGAGCATAGTGCGCTTGCAAGTCCCGCCTTTGCGTAGAAGCCCCGCATGCTACTGATCTTGCCGCGACAGCGAGTACACAGCACCCATCGCAATCCCCCCGCGCAGTCATCATGAGAGCCTGCTCTACCGTGACCTCGCCTAAAACGCCGCGGCCTGGTGGCGAGGGTCGGCGGCTGGGCGCTCACTCGCCTGTGCCCGTGTGACGCCGACCGAGCGCGTCACGCTGCTCTTTTCAAGCTACGTCAAGCCACGTTTGTCGCGTGGGCCGTTCAGCCTTTCTAAGACAAAAAACAACAACACCTTAACAACCAGGCCGGGGCCTGCACACCGGCTGGACAGCCGAGGCGCCGCCACGTGGAACACAGCCAACGCGCGGCTCCTCTGGGCAGCGGAGCGGGTGGAGAACTCACAGAACTCGGCGATGTAGCCAGAGACGGCGTAGTTGGCTTCGCACCAGTCCAGGGTGGAGGTGGGCCGGCCCCAGAAGCCCGCCACGGGCGCCATGCTGCGTGCCGGGCGAGTGGAGCACGGCCGGACCTGCGGGGTGCCGGCGGACGTCAGCGACCGGCCCCGCACGCCATCCCCGCGCCGTCCGCCGGCCGGCGGCATACACGACGCAACAGGCGGACGCGCCTTGACACGCAGCTGGCGCTGAGCGAGCCGGCAGCACGCGAGTCCGTCAGGCCAGAGGCGAGCGGGAGGGAAGAGTCGGTCAGGATAGAGGCGAGTGTTGTGGACGAGTCAGTCGGGCTAAAGACGAACGGGAGGGACGGGTCGGTCAGGCCAGAGGCGAGCAGCGGGAGGCACGAGTAGGTGAGGCTATAGACGAGCCTATATAGGCTATAGACTAGTCAGTCAGGCCAAAGGCGAGAGGAAGAGAAGAGTCTATTAGGATAGAGGCGAAAAGAGGGATGAGTTGGCCAGGCTAGAAACGAGTTGAACCAGCCATCCACGCCAGCCCGCGAGGCCCGTGATGAACAAGACAGGCAGTGCGGCGTTGATTCGCTGCTCGGTAGCACATTACAAGAGTCCTGAGTGGCACACTTGGCTTGAGGGTATGCTGGATACTCCCCTCCCCCAGCACGCCAGATCTTGGCCACCCAAACATTCCACACCGATCGAGAGGTGGCTTTGCCAGAACACACTGCGATGGTCCAGGGGCCGTGAACTCGTCTGTCAGCCGTCGGACCGGATCCAATTCCAGCTCACTTCCGCTCCAGCGACATGATTGCCGGGACGCGTTAGACACGGTGCCCCGCACCCGGCCGCGCGACGGCTGTGCGGCTCAGCCACTCGCTAAACACACACAAACGGGCCGCGTTACAGGTCGGGTGCCATGGCTCAAAACTGGCCGTGCTTCGAGAGCAAACAGGCCGTCTGGGAAAGTCATGGTAATTACTTAAGTTATGGACAACAATAACCACCTTCTTGATTGCACGGGCACAATGCAACTAGCGTTTAGTGGTGTTTTTCGTCATTTGAACTGCAGGTCATCAACGGCGGGGTGTCGGCCGCGAGCAAGAGCTCTTGCTCGGCCGGCGAAGCAGCCGCCAACGGATGGTCCAGTGTTCGCAGCCGCGACCGACTGCACCGCTTGGGGAACCATCTGACTCGAACGCCGAGGCACGTCCTGCCGAAATCTTGACACATCAGGTGATTGCTTTTGTATCACCCCCGGTAAATGTTCGCCATGTGACGTGTTTACCTAGCGGTGGATTTATAGAAGCAGCGCTTCCGGTACATTTGTAGAAGTGCCGTTCGAGGCACTGAATCTAGGGTCGGTGGGTCCGTTTACCCCCGTGTAATGACCGCTCCGAACAATCCGTTAGAGAAGTTACGCAAGTGGTCCTCACCTTTATTAGTGAGACCTTTTATTAGTGGCCCTCACTTCTTTACCCCACAACAGGTGTTCCTGTCACATGAAGCATACCCCAAAGTGTTGAAGAGCTCTGCGGACCACTGCTGACATCTGTTCCAGTAACACCACATTTGCCCGAGTTAACTTAACGCATGGTGCATTGGCGTAACTATGCTAATCCGTCCGCTTCCTTTTTACAGCTAGTTAATCGATTAGGCGATTAGCCGGCAGTTAGGCGATCCATGGCTACCAAAGAAAAATTGGCAGTTTAAGCTCAATGTTCTTCGCCTGAAACAGCAGCATTCATTACCTTGCTCCTTACGAAGCAAAAAATCCACTGTATAGTGTTCGAGCCAGCATTTCCAGCGCCATACAGTAGCGCGTAACCTTTTTCCAACGATGTCATGGAGACCCCATGGTGTCCCGGCAAAAACAAACACGAGGTCAGGCCTCCGGGCCAAGCTACCACCTCACGCCCAGGTTGCAACTCACGCTTCAGCAGAGCACCGCCGGGTCAGGTCCGTGCGGCGCTCCCGGAGGTCAGCAGCGAACCTTCCCCAAGAGACGGCGTGGCCGCCGCGAGCCGGCTCTCCGTCACGCAGTATCGTTCGGCGGGCCCGTCCTAGCCGTGCTTCGCGACCGATGAGAAGCTCGCCACCCGGCCGCGTCGGCCGCACCTGCTCGTGACGTTCGCCGCCCGCCCCTAAGAACCACCTCCTGCCCGAGGCAAACAAACACTGTCGCTGGGCGGCTGGTTCGGCCGGCGGCCGGCAGGCGGCGGTGCCGTGGCGCCTAGCCCGCCAGACCGTCGGCCGTGGCGCTCGGCGATCGATGCCGCGGCGTCGATACGGGGATCTATTCACAGATAGCGCTGCCGAGCGCGAGTCGGTGGTGGGCGGGACCCGAGCCGGCGCGAGATCCAGCTGCCGCCACGCCAGGGCGACACGCACGCTTCACACGTGCGCGCTGTGATCCAGCGGCGGGTGATCAGTGCCTCCTGGGACATGTTCACCACGTGAGGTCAAAAATGATCCAAGCTACCAAAAAATACGCCAACAAGCATGTTTCTCCACAGATTTGGCCCACTTCCTTCCAAAAGTTAGGGAAGCCGAAGCCCTCCAAATGAATAGAAAACTACATCCATTGGGAGGGGGTGGGGGGGGGGGGGGCATCCAGTGTTCGCCGCGTCGACCCTCATACCAGGCCAGACTTAATAAGCTTGAGAGCATGTGAAAGGAAAACCCACATAGCCTATAGCCATGCATCCGCTTGGATTGTTGCAGCTCCCACTTCAGTGTCTGCGCTATCCCAGTGGCCTGGCGCCGCCGCTGAAACTTCCTTTGCATTGTTCAAATAAGGCTTTCGCGCAGGGATTGAATCTGCGTCCTTCTCGGGATGAAGTAGTTCAAACTCCAAATCAAATTCACAAGCCCGTTTCTATAAAATGCTCCAAACAAACCCTGGCTGTTCAGATCTCGAACAAGCGCTTTATGTCGGCAGGCACGAAACCATGCTTCTCTGCATGTCTTACCCAATACATCTCTTTGAGAAATAACATTGAGGCGACGGCTGCCGTATCGTCGTTTTACAACGCATTTCGGCACGATGCTGAGCAATACATTTTTAGCATTGTGAATCGAAGAAAAATGGCATTATTTATGCGGCCTACACTTCACTTTGCGAACTTACGCCGTACTTTGGGTTTGCGGAAGTTCGTAACCATGGCAACGACCAAGGGTTCTATGACAACAATAGCAGTACATTTTGACAGTTATGCAGTTCAGCCCTAAAATATTTGGCATACAGCTGTGCCAGCTACTAAACCGCTCCGATTTGTATTCGTTTCATATGAAAGTACCAAAGTTAGTCGCTATCTTGCAGCTTAGAGCTTCGCCGAATTTTATGACGTCACTTCTTTAGAAGGACTCATAATAGTGAGAAAAGCTGCATTGGCCCAGCGATCCATCCGATAACATACCGGCGCGTCTAGAAAATCTAGTCCTCTGCAAGTACGTCACTGATTGCCAGGCTCGCATAACGTGTCTAGACAAAGGATGATCTATGCTATAGAGTATAAATTGAGTAACGATGTATACATGCGCGTACAAACCTGCAGGATTGATCTGACGGTGGTGAAACAAATACCTAGCTGATGTGCTAGAATGATGCAGCTGCGATTCCGGTCGTGCTGGAATTATTTCGAGCAACCACGTTACTCGTCAGGCAGCCAAGACAAGATCGAGGAACTAATGTTCCGCCATCCTCGTCCAGGATGTTTATTCTGTTGAAAAGGTTTTGGCTGAATTAGTTTTTCTGCGCCCTAAATCGACTCTAGCCGTCGGCGCTTTGATGCACCCCGCATCAACCCTCGCGGAAAAATACCTCAACTCATTTTATAGACCGACATGCCGCTCCCCCCCCCCCCCCCCCCCCCCCCCCCCCCCCTTCCACCGGCGTCACGTCCGGAGATGATAAAAACGCGAGGGGCCAATATCGAAAGCTCGCGATTAGGACCGCTTAAATGCAAATGTGCATACATAACTATAATCGCAGGTGCACAAAGTACGATATGCGCCGATCCCAAACGTCCTAGCCAGACCAAAAATGCTCGCTCAGTTGGCTTCCAAACACCGGAAACGACAGCACGGAACTCGAGCGCCACGCTTCACAGCATGGGGCACACCCCACACAAACATGCACACGCGGGGACCCCCACCAGTTAAACGTATTAGTGTTGACTTTTTAACCCCCTTGTGCGACACTGCGTGACAAGAGGATCACGGCGTCCAGCCTTGTCCAGGTTTTCAAGCCCCACCTCACGTCATATACGCACCCCACTCGCATTTCCCCTTTATTTACCAATTGGATCGATGTCCACTTCCGCTTCAGAAAACAACGCACTCAACGTTCTCACGATCTAAAAAAGGCGTCTCCTTTCTGTCGGCGGGCCTCTCGGCCGCTAAGGCGATCACACATATGCGCGCGCGCCCCGATCACGGGCTGCCCGGCCGTCCGGCGGCCGGCGCGCTGCCCGCGTCCACCCGTCCACCACCAGGCCACCCGGCTCACCGTGTCTCGCAGGCGGCGCCCGGCGCGGAGTCCCGCGCGCCGGGCGCGGGGAGGCGCACACAGTTCGTGCGGCATTCGCTCGCCGCCCAGCGCCCCTGCCGCACCGATAACAACATGCCGCCAACGTCACACAGCCGCCCACGCATCACAGCAGCCACTCCGCACTGGCATACACTCGGTTGGCACGTACTTAAATACTCCAATATCAACGGCCGGCAACAATGTCCTTGAGTATGGGGCCACGCATCCACTTGTGCTGTCTTCGCATGCTACTAGACGTCACCGTCCCTTGCCCTCGTGCCTCATTCCTTGCACTTCTGCACAACCGCGTACGCAAGCATACATTGTCGGGGCACGCACCACACTCGTCTATGCGTTTCAAGGCCAAATATTGGCTGTGCTAACCGCCCACAACACAACCCCCGGTCGAACAAGTGTCACCCAATGCCGACTCTTAAAATTTCAGAATGCGGGAAACAAAAACTAATTAGACGCATATAAAATTATAAAACGGCCCTACTGAGCAGTAATCGCAGCGCCGTCTCCAGCACGTCACCGACCGGCCGTCGCACGCCACCGTCTGCACCAACACGCTCTCGCACGCACTCGCGGCCGGCCCGGACGCCGGCCCAGGCACTCCTGACTAGCTCCACACCTCCTGAGGCCAGCTTGAGCGGGCGGCCCACGGCCCGGCCTCAGTCACGCCCGGGCTCGGCGGTATCACAGCGCGCAGTCCGTCTGCAGTCCGTCCCCCTGCCGCACAGAACGTCCCCCTGCCGCACGGTGGCGTCCCCCTGCCGCACGGGAGCGTCACCCTGCCGCACGGGAGCGTCACCCTTCCGTACAGGGCGTCACCCTGCCGTACAGGGCGTCACCCTGCCGCACGGGAGCGTCGCCCTGCCGTACAGGGCGTCACCCTGCCGCACGGGAGCGTTTCCTCGCCGCGGGGCGTCTGCCTATCACAGGGATTTTCTCCCTGTTTCACAATACGTCCCCCTCCCACTGTCTGGTGGTTTCCGCGTCCCGACCCAAAAGTCATCTCCCCTACCCCCCCCCCCCCCCCCCCGCCCTGACAGTCTCCCTGTCATACAGTTCGTCCCACGATGCCGATTCTCGTCTCCCTGCCTAACCCTGTCTCCGATACACAAAGTCTGCTTCCCTCTGTCACAATCCGTCTCCCTAACACAAAGTACACCTCCCTGTGTCATGGTCCGTCTCCCGTCTCCCGTCTCCCGTCTCCCGTCTCCCGTCTCCCGTCTCCCGTCTCCCGTCTCCCGTCTCCCGTCTCCGTCTCCGTCTCCGTCTCCGTCTCCTCTCTCTCTCTCTCTCTCTCTCTCTCTCTCTCTCTCTCTCTCTCTCTCTCTCTCTCTCTCTCTCTCTCTCTCCCTGCCTCAGTCCATGTCCCTGTCACAGTCCGTCTCTCCCTGCCTCAGTCTATCTCCCCGTGTCACAGTGCGTCTGTCCATGCCTCAGTCCATCTCCCCGTGTCACAGTGCGTCTGTCGCTGTCCAGTCCACCTCTGTGCCACGGTACATCTGTCCGTGCCGCAGTGCGTCTTGCCGCCCGCCAGTCCGTGCCCAGCCGCTGGCGCTCCCCGCGCGGCGGCCGTCACCGGGCCCCGATCCTCGCCTCCGCCGGCGCCTCGGCCGACGCGCCCACCCGGCCGGCAGCGGCGCCGCTCAGTTGATGGTTTCGCGCTCGCCCACGTTCAGGCGGCCCTCGGAGGACGTGACCGAGAAGCCCAGGATGCTGCTATCGACGGCGCGGTTCTTGTTCTTGCCTTTGCGGCCCTTCGGCTGTGGAGTTGCAGACGGCGTCAGGTGAGCGATCCAATGCCTGGTGATGGCACTTGAGCCAACCATCAATAACCAACGCTAAACACTGCCCTAGACTCGTCTCAGTCAACATTCAAAGCGCACATGCATGCACCACGTCACGAAGTGAGGCTTTCAGTCTCGTCGCATGTAAGTGATCAGAATCTAAAAACATAGCAACGCGGCTTGGCTGGCAAGCTGAAATGTGCCATTAGCTGATTGAGGACAAACCATAAACACAGAAACATGTGCCGTAAAGATGGTATGGTGTGCTTTGCAAGAAATGAGTAGAGTAGTGTGATTATAGCACAATCAAGCAGGAGGAACGAGACATAGTGATCGCACCAGTTATAATATGTCAAGGTGAATGAAATCCCTCAAACAGAAGCAAAACCGTAACAGATAGTTACTATGAATGAAACATAGCAGGCATCCAAATGATGCATTTTGCCAGAAATAAAACAAACACAGCCGCGGAAACCGATAGCACGAAAAACACAGGAAACGAACAATGATCATGCTCCTGAAAAGCATGACTGGCAAAGGCTGTTTTGTGGTGGCATGACAGCTAATCACCTATGGATGGTGTTTGGGGTAGGTCCACAAACAATGGCAATACTTTATAGCATGTACTTGTGCGATTCCCACCCTAGCACAGCACAAAGAACTTGCACACCGCAAGCTTACACATTGTACACATGCACTGATGGGCATCCATCGCATTTTGCACGCATGACGATTATGATCTAAATCAAACATCTGCATGAGTAATTTGCATGTTAGCATTGTATGGACAGAATGGTACCATCCAAGCGATGTAAACGCGCATTGATGCGACATGAAACATAATTATGACACACACTCAGTTCAAATTCGTTCTGATTTGCAGGCATAACTCTTAGTTGCGTAAACACTATAACCATTCACGAGACGGCCAATTTGGGACTTGGAAAGCTTCCAATTAATTTTTCACAAGATCGAAAACTTCTCCACAGCAAACATTGACCAGAATTCCACACTTAAACGTCAGACGCCTGACGATACATAGAAAGCACGGACTCTGGTGGCCCAAAGTCAAAGTTGGGGCCTCTCAACTTTTCTACGGAAAGTGTCAACTCTGACACCAATGAACGTTATCAGGTGCGTGACTCACAAACGGTACTCATCGATGCGACCAATCAGATCTGGGTGCTGTCCCAGTCTCCAGCAGTGCCTAACGACCAAGCCCTCGCGCCGACTTCCACCTCCGCCATCCCGGCCCACCAACCCTGCAGCCCGAAGCCGCGGCTCGTACCCACCAACCCTGCAGCTCGAAGCCGCGACTCGTACCCACCTTGATTTCCTGAAACTCGTTGCTGGCCGGGTTCACCGCGCGAGCCGGACCGTACATATTGTCCTCGCTCTCCTTGCGCTTGGAGGCGTTCTTCCAGCGGCTGCGACGCTCCATGAACTGTCGCGCGAACTCCTTGGTCTCCTTACCGTCGCCCAGGTAGGAGCGCACGTAGTCCTGCACTTCGTACGGCGACTCCACGTCCTTCAGGAAGCCGATGAATGTGGGCACTGCGCCGACAAAGCGTGGCCGGCGTCAGTGGGGCACCGCGGCACGCGGCACACGCCACGCCCGGCTGGGCAGCCGCGGACGCCGCGCGGCCCCAGCCAGGCGCAGGGCACGACTGGGACAACGCACTTGCGCGCATCTCTTCCAGCCAGGCATGGCTGAGGGTACCAATCACGGCCTACTGAAGACAGAACTCGCGTACCGCCGACAAAATCCACTCCCCGACATCCACTGCACACAATGCTATTAACACAAAAACAGAGCGGCGCTTGGCTGAGCTCCGCGGCGCACGCAGCCGGCGTCCGACCTGGGCCCACTCACCATCCACGCCCGTCTTCATCTTGCTGAGCGTGGCCGTGGCCCAGGCGTGGAAGCCGTCGTCGGACGGATCCTCCGGCCCCGCGAAGAGCTTCATCACCGAATCCTCCGCCTTGTTGCGCTGCGACTTCTTCTTAGAGGCGGCCGCCGGCTGCGCACCCGCCTTCTGCTTCTTGCCCGCCGTGCCGGCGCCGATCGGCTCCCAGAAACCGCCAGCCGCGCCCGACGACGAATCTGGCGCAGGGGAGCGCGCCGTCAGCCGACGGTCGGGACGCACGGCGTCTAAAGAGCCAGCCACCCGCTACAGTCCCCTTCCCGATGGGCAGCGCGCACCCCCACCCCCTCGATCGCTGACAGTCACAGGCACGGGCGACGGGTGAAAACCCGGGCCGGAGCTGGCACCGCAACCACAGCACGAGCACGCCGGCCGTTCGGCGGTGCAGTGAGAGTGACGACAGCCGCCGGCAGCCTGCAGCAGCGCGCAGGGTCGCACACGTCAGTCGCGCGGCGGTGGCGGCGCCCGCCCCGCGTTCCGGCACGCCGGCACGCAGGCGGCGCCCGGCGGTCGCGGCCCCACTCACTTGTACTATGCTTATTGTGGCGACGGCGGCCGCCCACGGGCCGGACGCCGTCGGCCGGGCCGGGCCGTTCCCACACCGCCGCCGCCGGTGCGGCCGGCACCGGGCGCAGGGGCAGCGGCGGGGGCGGCGGCAGGGGTGGGTGCGGGGGTGGGAGCGGGGGTGGGGACGACGGCAGCGGCGGCGGCGGCGGCGGCGGCGGCCGGCGCGGACGCGGCCAGTTTGCTCCAGCTGAGATTCTGGGCGGCGCCCCGTCCACACGCCCGCCTGGTTGAACGAGAGCTGCTGCTGCTGCTGCTGCCGCTCAGCCTGGGCCCGCTGCTGGCGCTGCAGACGTCGCCGGATGTCAGTCGGGTCTGCACTCCGCCCGGGCACGCCGCAGGAGCACCGCGCGCCACATCACGGTCATAATTCCATCCCGTCCCATCATGCAGGAGGCCGACCGAGATGAGATCACAGGCCGTAAACATGCCGACCATGACCGCAGAGCATTGGTTGTACTGGTGCACAGCGATGGTACCTCGCGCGTCACAGCCATACGAGCATCACGAGGAGATGGTCTGCCTCGAGCGACTCAGCAGCTTTAAGTGCGCGCGCCTCGTATCAACAAGAGGCATGCAGATACAGACACAAGCTGCGCCCTTCGATTTGTGAGCGCGTACCAAGCGAACGACCTACGCGGATACAAGCTGAGCTTGATTAAGGGGCTTTGGACCGGTGCAGAAAACATATAGGCAAGCAGAGGTATGATCCTTTGGCACGTACTTTCTGGACTAATGGGAACCCACTAATGGGGCCGACGTACCGGAGCCCACGCATCACTCAGTCATAAGCTTATCGAAGGCCCAGCTGTCAGGTACGCAGATGCTTCGATGAAAAAATAATAAGCCGATAACGAACGGAGGTACTCCAAAACTAGCACAGAGGGATACCACGCCTGATAATCGGCCAGCACCGGTTGTCCAAGGCCGTCATGCTCCCACTGCCCAGAGCACACTAAGCCCCTGACCGGGCGTCCCCGAGCCGGGCCATGTACGTCCAGGTAAGGCTCAGACCTGTGACATCAGGTGCTCGGCCGTGTGGAGGCGCCGATAATTGTCCCTCACCTGGGATCGGGTACCGACAGCTATGCATGACAAGCCCGTCGACACCCATGCGCTCAAGACAATGTCCACACAGACGGACACGCGGTGGTCCAGACAGACACCAGCTGGTGGCCGGCATTTGCGCGCACACCTTTCCCAGCCTTGTTGCACCACCGCTGTGCGAACACGCCCAGCCTGGCACGTACCTTGGCCAGCTCGCGCTGCTGCTCCGCCTGAATCTCGGCCAGAGACTTGATGTTGTCGTCGGGCGCCGGCTGCGCGGCCCACTTCAGCTTCTGCTGCTGTTGCTGTTGCTGCTGCTGGACGGTCAGCGCCAGCTCTTGCTCGCGGCGTCGCCGCGTCGCCAACTGCTCCTGGTGCTGGCGCTGTGGCGGGGAACAAACAGCGTTCGCACGCAGCACCCAAGTGGCTTGCCGGCAGTAACCAGCCCGGGGACTCAGCCTCCCACCAGACCCGCAGTCGTCCGGCCGGTCCCACAGCAACACTGCCGCACACCGCACCGTCGGACTGGCCGCGGACCACGGACCACGGCCATGCCCGCGCAGCGCTACGCTCGTCTCACTGCCGACCCGACTGGCTCGCTGCACAGGAGCTTTTTCGAAGCAGAGCCCACAAAAAGTTGATGTGCCCGGTCACGAAGCCCCTCATGCAGTGTTAGTCACATAGCCACCATAGTTAGATCAACCTGAGGCCTTTCGCGCAGAGGTCTCACGTCCAGCCAGCCGGGCTATGTCGCCTTCTATGTCAGGGAGAGGAGCCGGCCGAGGGGTGATGCGCGGCGTACCTCTCGCCTGTCGCGGTCCTGCAGCCGCTGAATCTCCGACAGGCTGGGCGCCGCCGCCTGCTGGCTGCCCCAGGCCGGCTGGGCGGGCGGCGGCGCCGGCTGCACCCGCTGCTGCTGCTGCTGCTGCTGCTGCTGCTGCTCCTGCAGACGCTGCAGTGCGGCCTCCTGCGCGCGCCGCTGCGCCGCCTCCTCTTCCTCCTGCCGCACCCGCTCCGCCTCCCTACACACAGAGCCGTGGTTGCCGTTGGTTTACAGCAGCGCGGCACGAGGGCGGCACTGAGCTTGGCTGAGCCCTCCGGTCACGGCGACCACGGCGAGACACGACAGCGCGACGTCTCTTGGCTCGCTCCCGGAGAACAGGGGCACAGCATACGACAGTGAGCAATCTCGTGGCTCAGTTGCGGAGAACAGGGGCACAAAAGACGTTCGGCTGACCCAACCAGTCAGCATAAATTATTGAATGGCAAAACTCAGTGTTCGACAGCAGCTTCCCGCGTACAGATTCAATGTTATTGACAGAATTCCATGTAACTGTCACGCAAGGATTAAGAGAGCACGCTGACTTTTCCACCATGGCAAAAAGAGCCAGAAATAGCTCTCTTTAACTTAAGTTCTCTGGTACCTTACACAGAACTAGAAACTGGTGTCCAAACTTTAGTGTTCAACAAGCCAATACACTGACCTAACCATACACTGTATTTATCCGCTATCCTAATGGAGGGTGCACCGCCACTCACTCACCTCTCCCGCTCCTCCTCCTCTCGTCGTAGCGCCTCCTCCTGCGCCTGACGCTCCTCCCTCTTCCTCTGCTCTTCCCTCTTCTTCTCCTGCTTCCGCCTCTCCTTTTCCTCCCTGAGCGCCTCCTCCACCCTCTTCTTCTCCTCCTCCTCGCGTATCCGCTGTTCCTCCTGCTGCCGCTTCTCCTCCAGCAGCCGCTGCTCTTCCCGCTGTCGCTCCTCCTCCCGCTGCCGCTCCTCTTCACGCCGTCGCTCCTCCTCCTCGCGCTGTCGCTGCTCCTCCTCACGCTGCCGCTGCTCCTCCTCGCGCTGCCGCTGCTCCTCCCGCAGTCGCTCCAGCTGCTCCTGGCGGCGGCGTTCCTCCTGCAGGAGCTGCTCCTGGGCGCGCCGCTCCTCCTGCCAGCGGCTGGCCTCCAGCCGCAGCCGCTCCTCGTCTCGCTGGCGGGCTGACTCCTCTAGCAGCTTCCGTTCCTGTCGGCCGGCCCCGCCCACATCGTCAGCACCGCCAATCACGCCAAGCGCTCGTAGCAATACGGGTAGTCTGTCATCACACGCGGAGAAAGTCTCCAAATAGTTTCAAGGTCGCACGAACACTGCACAAATGCATCTTTCCTAACCACCTGAATGAGCCGTAACGGAACTTGCGCGCGGCGTGTGTGTAAAAAACCCGAGCAAAAGCACCAACCGGCTATTTACGTTATGTCCAGACCGCCTTCGCCACCGGACGCCGTTGGCGGGTGGCCGCCTGCCGACGACGGTAGCGACACGGGGTCCGAGCGCCGGACGTACCTGAACCTCGCGCGCGCGCTCCTGCTGCCGCTGGGGGTCGTCGCGCGGCGCCCAGCCGGCGGCCGGGCCGGCTGCCGGGCGCCGCTGCCGGCCACGGGTGCGTGCCGGACCACACCGAGTCGGCCGTGACCGGCGGCGGCTGGCCGGCACGCGACAGCTGCTGCATCAGACTCTGGATGGGGTCGGGTGACGCTCCGGCGGCGCGGCCGGCCGCCGGAGCGCCGGGCGCCGCAGACGCCTCGCCCGACACCACCTTTGGCTGCTGCTGCTGCTGCTGCTGCTGCTGCTGCTGCTGCTGCTGCTGCTGCTGCTGCTGCTGTTGCTGCTGCTGTTGCTGTTGCTGTTGCTGCTGCTGCTGCTGCTGCTGCTGTTGTTGCTGCTGTTGCTGTTGCTGTTGCATCTGTTGCAGCATCTGCTGGAGTGCGCTGGGCGCCATGCCGCCGCCCGGGACGCCCATGCCCGGCATACCTGGCATGCCAGGCATACCGGGCACGCTGGGCAGCGTCACGGTCGGCTTGCCTATCATGCTCTGAAACGGGACCAGCGCTGTTGACCGACCCTGCCGAGCACGACGGCTGCCCACAGCTTCGCCCCGCGCCGGAAATAGTCCGGGAGCGCTGCCTCGCGGGCAGCCCAGCGTGTGGCAGCAACTCCAGCCAGTTGGAAAACCAACAGGCACCATTCACATCGGCCAAAGCACATTCCAACCTTATAAACGCCATACGAAAAAAGCGTTTAGCCCTTGCGACATGGCAAAAATTTGATCTTGTTGCGTGTAGTAATGGGAGAGACAACGCAAACTGTTCCAAAGTGACGCCTACGAGTCGCCTGGGGCGCCCCGACCATGTCGTTAAGGCCCGCACGATTGGGCTGTCGGCATCGGACATCACCCGCGCACGAGCAAGCCCAGGCTCTCGGCCACAGCTCGGTCACATACCTGCATGGAGAAGAAGTCCGGCGACGGCGCCATCATCGGCTCTGTCAGGTGCTGCGTGATCAGGTACTGGGAGAGAATCTGGCCGGGCGGGGTGGCCCGTCAGCCCTCCACACGCTCCCGGACATCAGCCCAAATCGAACACCACATCATGCATCCACCGACGCACTTCTTTCATACGCTCGGCTTCGCTAGTTGGACAGGCACCTCACAACAGAGCTCTCCTATATACTGCGTCTGCAGGTCCGGTGCACGTGGGACGAATGGAACAGGGCACCGGCACGATCAACAACACCAGGCATTTGTAAGTCCGTGGTGCTGCTAAGCGGATGAATGCGAATACCTGCTGCTGCTGCGCCGGCGGCTGGGCCCGGAACTCAGCCGACTGCTGCAGCTTCATCAGCGCAGAGGCCATCACCTGCTGCCGCATCTGCTGCTGCTGGATGAACTGGTGCTGCTGCTGCGCCAGCAAGAGCTGTTGCTGCTGGAACGCCGCTGCAATGCCGCCGTCTGGCTCCGGAACCTTTGGCTTCTGTGGAGCGGGGGCGCGGCAGGGGCGAGTTAATACTGCACGGCGTGCCAGCGTGAGCTGCTGGCCTGGCAGCGAACGAGCATGCAGCTCCATTAGCCCACAGCACAGGTGTATTACCCGTGTAAGACCAACCGCAGCAAAGCTACACAAACCGGGAGTCAGCTTCTGCAATGCTAACTCCGCTGTGGTGCATAAAAGGATAGCTGAAGCATCTCTCACTATCGTCGCGAAGGCAATGCAAGGCGTTTCACCCGATTATGACCACAGCATCACAACGTGCGGTCTGCAGTGCCGTCGGGCCGGACCCAAACACCGCCCAGGCGCTGCCGCCGTCCGCTCACCAGCACGGGCGGCGCCGCGAGACCGGGCGCGAACGGCACGCGGCCCCAGAGCGCCTCCAGTTCGCCCAGCTGGCTGAATTGCTCGTCGCAGCCGCGGCGCACCAGAAGGTCCGGCCGGAAGTAGCCGGACCGGTACCACTCGAGCATCTCGGCCGCCGTGAACGGGCCTGCCGGTGGCGGCCAACGTCACGCACGCCGCGGCAGCTGACAGGCCGGCGCCACGCTTCGGCGACATCGCCCAGCGCCGCACACGGCGGATACTGGACAGTTGGTCCTGGAGGAGCGACACGGCAGCCGGACATCTCCCAGCAGCCTTCAGGCGCAAACAGGGCACCGGCCGCAACAGCGCGGCATCTCGAACAAATATCACCTCTGCAGTTGGGCAACTATCTGGGTAGAAAACAGCCGACCACGCGTGACCGCAGACAGCGGCCGCGCCGCCTGCCCATACGGCCGACTGACCTTGCACCTGCCCCTGCGGGTCTGTGTAGAACCAGCGGTCGGCCCCCTCGCTGCGCTCTCGCTCGGGGCTGCCGGTGGCTCCTCCGACGACGGCAGCGGCGGCGGCGGCGGCGGCGGTCTGCGCAGCTGGCGCAGCGGCGACGGCTGCGGGAGCCGGGGCGGCGGCGGCCGGCGCCCGTCCGCCGCCGGCCGCCCGGCTCCCGCTCGTCCTCCATGAGGCCGGCCACCAGGTTGTTGGCCGTCTCCTGCAGCTGCTGCATGCTGGCCGCCTCGCGGCAGGGCGGCGCCGCCGGCTCCAGCGGGCGCGGCCGCTCCTCCGGCGCCGCCTTGGTCGGCGACGGCGGTGCCCGCTCCTCAGCGACTCGCTCCGGCTCTGCCGACGACGGCCGCCGGTTAGACGGCCGCCTCTGAGCCGACGAACAATACACAACCAAGCCGGCGTCGTCAACAAGTCGCTAGATAAACGCAGCCCTTGCTGACACAGTGACACCGCGGGCGGACCCCTTCAGCGGCGTCGGGCTGCGCGATGGACCCGGGGAGTCGGCAAAAGCCCCGGCGACTGGGACTGGGCGGCCACAGCGGGCCACCCAGCCACGCAGTCACAGCCGCGGCATCGCAGCGACTCGACAATGACCAACACAAACGCCGGACCACAAGCGCACATCATAGGCAACGACACATCTGTGCAGGCGGCCCGGAGTGCGCGACAGGCCGGTGCACCGGGGCGTCCGGGAGCGGCCGACCGCCGCCGCGCCGGGTGCGCACCTGTCTCAGCGGCGCGGCCCGGCGGACCGTTCGGCTCCGGTCGGGCCCGCTCCGTCTCAGCCGTCTTCTCCTCCGAGCCCTGCAGCCACACGGAGCATCCATCAGCCGCGCACCGGCGCGGGGCACCCGCAAGCACCAGCACACAACACAGATCGGGCAATGACGAGCCCAGAAGAGGCTTGGCAGGGGTCAGCCCAGAACAGCGGGTCGGCACGCAGCGGACTCGAGCAAAGTGCGGACGGTGACGAGTCCGACGCACACTGACGGGACAGCAGCGGCGAGCCCAAACGCAGGCATGAACGGGATCACTCCGAGCAGGGGTCTGGCAGTGACGACTCAAGAACAGAGAAGAGCAGCCGCCCGACGGGAATGACTCCAAGACCGAGACCTGGCAGTGACACATCTCCACCAGAGATCTCGCAGGCACACTCAAAACAGCGTGCCGACGGTCACACCAGGGCTCAGAACGTCAGCAGTGACAGCTCCAGACCGCGGCGGCAGCGGACCACAGAGTCGGGAGTGCGGCCCGGCCTGGTCGCGCGGCTGACCTCGCGGGAGCCGAGGCCCTCGTCGCCCCAGTCGCCGTGGAAGGCGCCTGTCGAGTCGAAGCTGCCGCCGGCGCCGCCCGATTCGGTCGCCCTGTGCCGCGGGAGAGGCCAGTCAGTGGGGCACAGTCGGACGGACTCGGTCAGAGGACAGGCGAACTCCAAGTGCCAACCGCCGACCACCGGCGCTCTTGGGCCGACCCGGCATGCCTCCAGCATCGTTGCCGCCATTGGTACTTCACGACGCACTTAACTGTTGTGGCTATATGGAGTCGCCTACCTCCCACCCCAGCAGGAACGGCAGGCATCGCGGTGAATCGAATCCCGTGCCTCTGGTTTCCCAGACGTGTAATGGTTAACACAGATCCGTTAACCACTACAACATCGGTACCCTCCGTCTCCAGTATCATGGGCGCGGGTGCGGCACCAGGAACCACCGACGGCGAGTCTCCGCCTCGTCGCGCCGTGTCCGCGGCGGCAGCCTTGCGCCCCGCCTCGCGTTTGATCACCACACCAAATCTCAAGCGCGCGCCGGCCGCCGGCGGCGGACAGGCGGCGCGCGGCCGCGGCCGTGACCGGAGCCAGCCGCCGCCCCGCTCACCACTCGGGCAGCTCCTCGCGGCCGTCACGGCGCCGGTCGTCGTCGCCGGGCCGGCGACGCTGACCAGGCGCCCCCAGGCCGGCGTCGCCCCTCCAGCTGCCGCCGCCGGCCGGCCGCGGCGCGCCTGCGGACGGCGAAGTGGGCCGGCGTCACCGCACAGCCCGCGCCACCCGGTCACGGGCGTCGTCACAGAGCAGTAGGGCTTCAGCAGGCGAGAACCGAGTACTGAGCGCGTACGCCCTGCCGTCGGGCGCCCCGTGGACACTGGACACTGGACGTCGTCCGGTCACGAGTGTCGTCACATAGCAGTAGGGCTTCAGGGGGCGGGGACTGAGTACTGAGCGGATACGCCCTGCAGTCGGACGCTTCGTGGACACTGGCGCGCAGGCGACTGGCATCGTCCGGGATATTTTGGGCCGTCTCAAGATCAAACCTTCTTAAGGTTATGCTACCAGGAACATGTGCTGTCAAACCGCAGGGGGGAGGGGGGGGGGGGGTGCTAGGATACATTGACTGGCCGTGCGACACTCCCGTCACGAATCATGCCTGAATCTCATCATGCCTGCTTGACTATGGCTCAGGGAACTTCGCCAAAATAATTCCCAGCCAGAGGCCGTACCCGACCACAAGCCATCACCCGCCTCGCATAACGTCCCTACTTTCTCGGCCCCCGGCAGTGGCCGGGCGGCGGCGACGGCGGCAGCGACTCACCCCACTTGTCGGCCGGCCGCGGCGGCACCTTGACGCGCCACCGGTCGTCGGCGCCCGCCGGCTCCCGGCTGCGCCAGTTGTCCGACGTCGAGCTGCGGCCCATCTCCTTACGCGGCGAGACGCTGTCCAGCCCGTTCCGGTCGCCCCAGCTGGGTCGGTCTGCGCCCTCGTGCATACTCTGCGGCCGCGGCGGACGGGTCAGCACGGCCAGGCCGTGGCAGGTCACAACAGACGACAGCGCACTGGCAGGTCAGCAGGAACAGGGCACACGAAAAGGTCAGCACAGGTCGGCACAGATAACCCCGCACGGACGGGTCAGCACGCCCAGGTTGGCAGGGACGGTCCGGCATACGCAGACAAGCCGGGGGAGGGAGTTCCAGCTGGGTCAGAAAACCATACATGGCATGATCAAGATCCAACTGGAGGACCATCCACACATCGAATGACTTTTGTAAACGTATGATCCTCGCCAAGAACAAACGACCCCCAAACGTGCACAGCTGACCCCCGACTCAGCTTCGTTAGAGCCACGGCGGGCAGCCGGTGGGCGTGCGCCACAACAGCGGCCCGCCAGATCGGAGGCGAACCGGCGGAGGACGGCCGACTCACGTGGGAACGCTCGAACGACTTGCCGCGCAGATAGCCGGGCGGACCCGGGTCGCGGCGACCGAAGCCCACGTCGTCGCCGTCGTCGTAGCCGGCGCGGAAGCCGAAGCCTCGCCCGCGGCCCCTCCCGCGGTCCATGGAGCCGCCCCGGCCGCGCGCCGCCGGCCCGCCGCCGCGGCCTGTCAGCCGCAGCACCGCCTCGCTGTTGACGCCCGAATGCCAGGCCATCTGACGGCCGGGCGGTGTCAGTCGCCGGCGGTCACGCGACCGCGGGGCGCGGCGCCAGGCGTCTGCTAACACGCCCTCCCGCCCAACGGGGCGCCGCCCCCGCGCAAACAGACGCGCAAACGCTGCTGAGCCACGCACGAACACCGCGGAGTTCAGACAGCGGGAGTTCCTGGCGGAGCGGTCACGTGCGGCGACTCCAGACAGCACCGGCGGCCGACACGGGCAGCGATGTCAGCTGGCCAGACCAGAGTACCAGACACTGCGGCAGAGCGTAGCATGACGAGCGCCCCACACCAAGGCGCCCATCCGCCCACGTACTGCTGTCAAATAAAATCCCGGCACCTGAGGAGAGCGACCAGGTCCGACAGCCCGTCCCGCCGTCTCTGTCAACAATTTGTGCCACCGTCTCTGACGACACTTCGTCCCAGTGTCTCTGACGACAGTTTGTCCCGCCGTCTCGAAGACAGCTCGTCACGCCGTCTCTGACGACAGCTCGTCCCACCCTCTAGCGACAGTTCCTCCCGCCGAGTCTGATGACAGTTCGTCCCGCCGTCTCTGATGACTCGAGCGTCTCACCTTTTCCTCTTCGGTCACGTTACTGAAGGCCACTGGCGGCTGGCACTTGTCGACGAAGACGGCGTCGTCCTGCGACATCTCGTCCGGTGCCAGAATGCCCTTCTCGTACAGCGCCAGCATCTCCTCTCGGTCGTACCTGACAACAGAGGGCCTGCCATCGACGCCTGTCACGCCGCCAATGCTGCTCCGCCCTCCGCTGCGCTTCTTGAGGGCCTAGAGCAGAACTCGGAGTGCTCTGCGGCCAGTGATCGGGCCTCGCAGGCCTTGCCGATTCATACCCGACCACGTAGAGTGGGGAACGAGGCAGTATTCCAACTTCCGGTTCAGGTTTATGTGCCGGGGCCATTTTTGTCATAATCTTGACCTGTAGAACTCAGTAAAACTAAGTGAGGTCCACTACGTTGTCGAAAGCCATGTGTTTTTCAATAATTTTTGGGGATAAACATATATAGCACTCAAACTAAAAGGCTCATGCAATTGCTCAATTAAGACAAACCGATCATCCGGATCCGGGGACGCCACAATCACTGGGAGAAAAACAGCACGGACGCAAGACATTCGCTTCATATCATTTGCTACGACGCCGTGGGACTTCTGCGGACTTGGAGCGCCAATTGGCAGCTTGGAACGCTGGGCCTTCAACCACAAATCCATGGATGAAATGGAAAATTAGCGCCCGTTCCTTTGACTTGGGTGGAATAAATTCGTGGTGTTATCCGTACCATGATCCTGGCATTGCCGTTCGGGGCTCGATCATCACAACGTGACACCGTAGCCTTGGGCATTTCCGTCAGGCTCAAACTACCAACACGCGGCCACAATGCTTTTCACGGAGGGGGTAAACGTCGCGTTTTGTCTGGACTCCTGCGAATCGACGGAGTCCCACGACATCGTTCCATATCTAGTGTACGCCCACTGGCTCCTTAGAGCTGACGGAGGGGAGGGGAGGGAGGGGGGGGGGGGGGGCATGTCCCGTGACACAACGCCATGGCTACTGGCGGTCGCCGTGCCCGTGTTCTTTGGCGGTCAATGTGTAGTGCAAAGGCAGTCATAACGGTAAATACGCCTTTCCCGTTTTTCTCCTTCGTTTTCACCAAATACTCACCGGACCGTGCGACCTAGCATATCACGAGGCCACTGAAAACCTGCGTCTTGTTTAACAAGGGATGGGCTCACAGTAGCCACCCGCTGATGATCATATGAGACTTTTCCTTTAAAAAGCCGACCCTGAACCCTAACACTGCCTTCACCAGGACACTGAAGATTTTACGAGCATCGACTGCAACTAGTGATGAAGCATCACCGAACACCCAATCACGTGACGAGCTACTGCGCTCATCTCTCATATGTTTACAAAGTGGTTTGCAAAGCGATCCCCAGCTCGATCAGAGCTACACGGACGTAGGATTTTTAGGGATCACATTGCTTTTTTTTGGTAGAAACACGTGCACACTAGTTCAGTTGCACACCTGCGGTACCGTGACATAATACACCCCATTCTGTACTGCTTCGCTTCGCACTAACTGTCCTTGTTTATGGGGCTTTTTGGGTATGCCGATTACTGAAGTCCCATTTTACACACAATTGTGTTAATTAACATAAGAAGCACACATGTTAAGTCCAACATCTGATGTTCGCAAAGCACAGCCTGCCCGTCAACAGGCAACAACCTCACTCGTAATGTTGAGCAATGTGAGTGGCGTAGTATTCCACCAAAAGCAAACACTGTGTTTGCTTTTGGTGGAAAAAAACTACCGGGGCACACTGTGGACGCAGGTAGAGTGATCAATGTGACGTTTACCCTGCTACGTGGCATGATCTTGCATGAGCATAAGAGCAATAGGAGGGCAATCTCTCCACTTACAATTATATCGATTGCAACCATTTCTTAAGGGCACAAACAAACATAATTCCCCCGAAAGATTCTTCGGTCGCTGGAAATAACTATTGTTATAACACCAATGAATGAACAAACTTTGATGGCACTTCAGCTTAAGCGTAATTCATGAGCATTCATGAAATGCTACTTCAGCTTAAGCGTAATTCATGAGCCCAAACAGCCCAGTGTTCGATATTTGGTTGGTACTCACCATATCGTAGCATGGAATCGCCCAGTAGTTAGGCCCTCTATTTACAGTTAGAGTTCAGCTGAACAGCATGACATTCAAAGCTATTGGTTCATAGCCATCATCAAAATTCGAAAAACAGAAAAAATAGAGTTTCAATGCAAACATTCTGCTCAAAGCAGGTGATACCACACTGGCAAAAACATTCCACATGGGTACCCACCCAGTTTCAATAAGAAAGTGTATCAAATTCAGGATGAAACCGATTTGTTGGCATATTTTTGTGTATGGTTCTTCATCTTTCACCGTTCTCCCCTCCCTTGTTTTGCCAAAATATGTCCATAGGTCAGTAAAAGACCTAGTGGCACTCGTGAAGTCTACATCTTTTTCAAAACCACAGTCATAGCTTCTTACCTCCCAAATCATGCATTTAAGGGTAAGATCATAACAGGTTAAGCTGTGAAGCTAACAGGAGCATGGAAAACATTGCAACTGATACCATGGAAACATGGATGTGCAGTATTTCCTGGCCCGTAACACATGACGCAAACTGCTTTAAGCTGTTATCAAACTACTAACCTGGGATGTTCAGCATGTACATAAAAAACTTCCAACAAGCATGCATTCCCCTGAACTTGATGATACCACTCCCACAGATGTGTAGGTCATGAAGCTATCACCAGGAACTATTCTGAGATGAATCGGTTTGGCCTTAAGTGGTCCCCCAGCAGTGTACATCACAACCCTGCCACCCAGCACAGCTGTTTGTTCGCCGAAGCAGCATCAGCACACCCCAGCTGCAGCACCCACCGGTGTTCGGCCATCTTGTAACTGGGGAGAGTGGTGCTGGGGCTGGCTGGCGGTGAGCCGAGCCCTGTGGCAGTGCCGCTGCCGCCGCCACCACTGCTCCCGCTGCCATGAGACAGGGCTCGCAACCACTCCGGACCGAACTTCAGCGTCGTCTCCGTCATTGCAGCAACAAATGTGTCAACCTGAGGTCACAATGCAGACTGTGTGAGCTGACCTGGCTCGGCTCCACGTCATGCAGGGACTTTGGGTTGGGACCTCTACATTCACCAAATGGACAGGGAGTACCACACCATGTCACCACAGCAGCAAACATGTCAACCTGAGGTCACGGTGCTGACCCTGTGGGCTAACCTGGCTGGGCTCTGAGTCATGACAGTGACTTGGGCTTAGAACCTCTGAATTCATCATATGGAGGGGGGGGGGGGGGTAACATGCCACTCCATGAAGATGCAATCAATGGATCTTACTTTACATCACTTTACTTATTATTCAATTTTTTCACCCATCTTGAACAAATGCTTCGAGGACAGCAGTGCAATGGAGCGTGGCTTTAGCACATGCTGTGATCCCAGTAACTATGCAGTTCAACTAAAGCATAATTTATATGAAGTAAAATGGTGCTAACAGATTTCAAGAGCATCACATCCTAAGTGCTGAAAATGAAAAGACAAATACAATAAGAACATTTCACACAAAGAAAAGACTACTGCAAACCAGACAGAAAAATACACTTCCAACATCAAGGTGTTGCTGATAACAGTGACACCTGTGCAGGAAAAATTAACAAGCCATAACCTCTCACAAAAACCTGCATTCTGTAGGCACAGTGAGATAAATAGATGCTCATGAAGACAATTTGGGCTATATGTACCAACTGCAATAGTCATCTTGAATCAGAATAAAAGAAATCCACAGAATGTTTGTTTCATTACATATCAATGTTTTATAACATACACCCCAGCACCAGTATATGCAAACATGTGCAATATATGTGTTAAGATAGTTTTCTTCTCAGTACTGATCTTCTGAGATTAAATACAGCAACCATCTCTGCATTAACAATCTTTTCCTGGCTGTTTTTCTAACTCAGTGTATGCCCATGAAAGCTTCAGGAGTGTTCTTAAATGATGTTGCTGAATGTTGTTATTGATGAAATTGAGTGCTGTTGCTTGCCACAAACCAACAGTCTGACATGTAACTGGTGAACTAAGATGTGCATGTGATCTAGGGAGTATTCACTGCACCTGGGATGACAAAAAAATCTATCTTGCTGATGTCATTCATGACATAATACCCCAGATATTCTGAACCTTTGTGTATCAACAGAAAAGTGACCAAAACCTCCCTTTTTTTAAAGCCATCAAGAATCCACAGACCACAAAAAAACATGTCATGAAGTGGTAAACACTTGCAGCTTACTCTACATGACAGCACATGAAATGAATAACTTTTTGTGCATTTGAAATGCACCCATTGTGAGCATGATGTGCATACTGTCCCACTCAGCTGTTTGGTAAATTGTTTATCTTAAGTAAGACAGATGTTGTGATAGACAATGAGCGTGACAACCACATAAATAACGATGTCATTTTGCAAGCGAGTACCAGAAAAAAATATAAAGCAAAAGCCCATCGGCTGTAGCTGACATAAAATGTCAATAATTACCCTTACGACCTCCAAGCGGCCAGGCGCCCGCCTAGCAACTCACGCAAGCCAGCGAAACAAAGCTCACATATACGTTCGCGACGCGTGCGGAGCCGTTTACGTCAACTGCATGTTAGTAATGTTCTGCTTGCAACATCATCACAAAATATATAAAATATGATGTATTTAACTGCAGTGTAAACACGTGCATCACCTGATATCCCCGAGACTCCGTATTACAGCAGAAGAGGATGTATTTCCGCGCAAAGAACACGCTATTCAGCCAAGATGGCAGAGCAATTAGTGATGGAATTGTTGAACGAACTGACTTAAAGCCATACACTTGATTTGAGCTCTAGTAATGCAAAAAGTCAGACTTCACTGACAATTCTGAGAAAGAAAAAAACTTTTACATCAATCATCGATATTGTTTGTCGTGCAACGTAACTTCGTCAACTGCTTTGGAAAGAGGTGAAAAGGCGCTAACAGAATATGCATGCTATTTACTGTCATTAGAACCTTTTTGCTGCAAAGGTCTCAAGCTGCATGAAGTAAGTACGGGTCGTGTACAGTTCACCTCATGATATGGGTGATTTTCTGCTTTTGGCCAATCATATATCACACTCCAAAATGAAAAACCAATCGTAGGGCCAAATTGAAGCCAGATATTTGGCTCATCGGTTACCTCGAGCATGTACTCCATTTCGCATTCCGACGTAAACAAATCACAACCGATGGTCGAGGTCGCATCTAAACAAGGAGAGGTCGCTGTCTCATCAGGCGGCCGGGCTGAAGTTGCCTTTGGTGACTGCGGGGAGAAATCCAGTCGTGTTACGGAACGCTGGATTTGGTTGAAGGTAGGTCGTATTTGTGGGGATTTTCTAGAATGCGTGCAATGCGTTGCAGTGTACAAAGTGCGGTAGATAGAATCATGACACGCAGGAAATGATGTGCGCAGCTTCGACCATATGCAAATGGGACAGATGGCTTTGTCCAAACCTTTTTGATGGTTTTGTTCCAGAATGTAATGAGTATGCGGTGTTCGTTATCGCGCGGCCGAAACCACCTCCTCGATGCCATATCAAGATGGAAGTTATTTAAGTGTTAGCATTTTGAGCCTGGAACATATAGGTCATAAGAAATACAAGCTCCAGGGGATAACAGAGTTTGCATGGCTCTTAGATATGCTAGCCTAAATTTTGCTTGAAACACCAATGTGCCAGTTACAGCTCACCAATATCAATTGCATGCCCAATGTAATATACAGGTTAGCTGTGGATTGGGCGAGGTGCGCATGCTGGCAACACGGTGCAGCAATTAGTGGTAAGAATGGCTAAGCCTGCTGACCTCTCAAATATGCCAAAACATGTCTTCCTGTATTTTACCAGCTTACCTCTCAATGCCTTGGGGGCTGGAGTCCCCCTGGCTGGATGGCAACCCACAGCCCTGGTGTTTCTTCCTAACTTTAGCTTGATTCAGCCCTCATGAAATCAAGTCTGTCTGGCTCATAGCACTTGAGGTCAATTCCAACTTATTTCAAGGGCATGGTGATTCTTTTTTAACTGACTTGATCCAGTGGAAAATGGTTAGCACTGGAATGGCTCTGACATTCATTCTGGTGTCGAGAGGTTGCAAGATACAGGTGTTTTTTCCGATAGAGGGCTTCCGAATTATTTACACACAAGGCTTTAAAGGGAGTATCCCATCTTTTGGGCATGTTTCAAAGACATACTACAGTGAAACCTCAGGGCTAATAAAAGCACTTGGTGGTGCTGGCGCAGCACAGTTAGTGCGTAATAAATATATCAATGTATTTATTTTTTAGTCTGAATTATGCTGTCGACTCTTTGTAATAGCACTATGCATCTTCTCTGCAGTTGCACAGCTGTCATGATGATCACTGTGCCCACCTCTACTGGTGGAAATAAAAGATGGTTTGTAATTGGGCCAGGTGGCAAGGGCCTGCTACCAAGAAGTGCATTGGTTTAAGTTTGAACAAGTGGGTCACATACATCATGTGATGCTCCTATTCCCAGATGCAAAGAGGCAGTGAAATTGAAAAGAGCCACTGTGGTGAGAATGGTAGGGGAGAAATCAAAGCTGCAGTATAGCATTCCATTGTTTTTGTGGGATAATAGCTTCATGTTTGCAGGCATTTTTGTGTGAACAGAGTGTATGAAGCTTTTGTAATAGTTAACACACATTTAGGTGTATAAGTGTGTTGCCCAACATAACAGAATACACATGTTAGAAAAGCAAGACAAATTGAATGAACTGCTTTCAAAGCCACAAGGAGGGATTCAGAGAAGGTTTTTTCCCACTGGGTGGCCTACTTCAAATGGACATTCTGAGCTGTTTTGATTTTGAGAAAAATGATATTACTGACCAAATTGTAAGCCTCTGGTATAACAACATGTCAAAAATACAAGGAAATTGAATGCCCTTGAGCAAATGGTGTATGATGCATGATTAGTCAAGAAGAGGACAATGTTCATGCTGCATAGTTGGTGCATTTAATTCATTTTTTCATAAGAATGGTCAGAGAATTGGGGAGAGAGGGGGGTACAGTCATCACTTGTACTTCAATTCATGCTAACTTATCACTGATTCAAGACAAAGCATCACTTATTTTCAGCTCTGACATGTACAAGTTTTCAATGCAGTTCACTCTTTTGCAACTGATGTGAAATTGTCCAGAGTAAATTCCAGAATTACTCCACACTCCACAAGGAGCTAAGTGTGACATTGGTTTCCTGATGAGCAGGCATGGGGATGAAGCAAGGCTTCATCTGGCTTCAAAGCTGAATTTGAGGTGGAGGCTGGTAGCCTCAAAACTGAGAGCTGCATGCCAAAGCCAGTGCCTTTGAATCTGCACACATAAAACCAAAACCAGCAGCTTTGAACCTAGGAAAGATGATGCTAAAACCAAACAAATCAGTTTAAAATCCCAAGGCAGAACCCCACTGTAGCATACAACATCGTTTTTTGCGGAACCCAAATCATCTTTGTGTCTGCCTCAACTGTGCGCAGTCAGGAAATGTCGCAAGGGGTTTGCGGAATGATTAGCTGCTGATACCAGTACAGGTGTAACCTTTTTCGTGTATTGGCTTACGTGATGGAATGTACACAACATTTCGGGGAGCCATTCTTGGTTATCTACCAGTCATCTGGTGTTTTTGTCCTGAGAATGTCTGGCCGGTTTTGGCTTTTAGCCATGTACGGGTATGCATCGCAGCTTTGAAAGTTGTGTGGATAATGGGATGGCGGATTGGGCAAGGCTGTTCAATGAAATAAGCAGCCACCGCAATAAAAAAAAATCAGCTTGACAAAGCGGAAGTCAGTCGCCAAGATTGCACGGAACTGCAGCAGGAGTCGTTATTCAAAACTTGTTCAAAAACCCACCCGAAGCCAGCTGTTAAGATGGCACGGAAACAAAGTGGAGGCCAACAGTTTGAAATGCATTAAGCCGAAGCGGGATCTAGCCGTGGAAAATGACTCAAAGCCAAGCCCGATCACATGTCATCGGAGAACTGCGGCTTCGCGGCGCCGAACGGAAGCCGGCTCCGTCCCCATGTCTGCTGAGCTGGTATGAAAGAAATTCCAAATTGGAGTTGTTTTATCATTCTGCACGATCAAATTGCCATGCTTTTATTTTGGAGTCTACAATAATTCTTGCTTTTTTCATGTTTCGTGATCAATCGCAAGACCGCATAGTTGTTGGCAGTCTGAAGCTCTTTTTTAACTCTTGACATTTACCTTAGCTTATAACTAAGGCAAATGTTCGTTTTGGAAAGGAGCTTTGATGTTGTCATTGAGGAAATAGTGAGCATGTCTCTTTGTCATAATTTGGGACTTTCCTGTCATTGATGTCAATACTATTATTTATATGACTAGTCAGCCGAATCTTTGGCTCTCCTCTCTCCTCAAAGCCGGCACTGACGACACATACTGGGGCCACGCTGACAGCAGCCGATGTCTGGTGGGCATCGTGTGAGACGCGGCGTCTGTGGCGCGTTCGCAGCCATCAGCGCCGATCATGGTGAACGCCGGGGCGGCCGCACGGCGGGAGCGGGAGCGGGAGCGAGAGCCGGCTGAGCTGGACCGACGGCTGGCACACCTGCCGCCGCCGCCACCGACCGGCGCCACCCGCCACCGGCGCGACTTCGACCCGCGCGTCAAGGATGCCTGTCTGCGCGACGCTCGCCTGCGGCGCGGCCTCAAGATCTCCAAGGCGATCGTGCTGGGCGACGCCGGCGTCGGCAAGACGTCGCTGGTGAACCGCTTTTGCCACCAGGTGTTCGACCACAACTACAAGGCCACCGTGGGCGTCGACTTCGAGGTGGAGCGCTTCGACGTGCTGGGCGTGCCGTTCAGTCTGCAGGTGTGGGACACGGCCGGCCAGGAGCGGTTCCGCTCGATCGCGGCCGCCTACTACCGCGGCGCGCGCGCCGCCCTCCTCTGCTTCGACCTGACTGACCTCATGTCGCTCTCCCACACCGCCCAGTGGTGCCACGACGTGCTCGAGGCTAACCCGGCCGCCAGCCCGCCGCTGCTCTTCCTGGTGGGCACGAAGCGCGACCTGGTGACGCCGCCGGCGCTGGCGCAGGTGCTGGAGCTGGCCGCCGGCATGGCCACCACGCTGGGCGCCGAGCTGTGGACCGTCTCGGCGCGCGCCGGCCTGCAGGTGGACGCGCTCTTCTGCCGCGTGGCGGCGCTGACATTCGACGCCAGCGTGGCCGCCGAGCTGGTGGCCGATGACGCGGGCCGACCTATCGGCGACGCCGTCACGCTGTCGGCCACCAAGCGGGACGGCGGCCTGCGCGGCCGGCTGGGTCGGCCGCTCGCCTGGTGTCGGCCACTGTGACCGCCCTCGGCGCCGTCCCTTTCCCGGGTGCGGTGGCTGTCGTCCTGGCAACCCCGTGTCCGCCTGTGCGCCCTCTCCGTCCACTGCAGCCGTCTTATGGACGGCCGGACCCGGACAGCCTGTTGTCAGCCATGACACCCTGTTGGTCCAGGCGCTCCGTCCACCTTGACTCCCCGTCCGCTCGGACACCCTGGCCGTCCTGGGAGATCGCCCTCTCATGCATTGTTTCCTCTCGCTCTCTCTCACTCTCTCTCTCTCTCTCCTTGTAGCAGGCGGAGCTGTGTTGTTTCCTCCCTCTCTCCCTGTAACAGGCGGAGCTGTGGTCGTCCGGCCCTGAAAACTGTCTCAGGAAGGCGGTCGTCTCCTATCTAGTCCTAGCGGGCGCGGAAACCGACGGCGGTCGGCATTCTCCTGGACCGTTTCGTCGTCGCTCTCACCGCCCTCCTCCGAAAGACGTCCTCCGGATCCTCCTGGCCATCCTCGAGGACCGTTCTGGCACACGCCGTATCAGCCCTCTGGCCAGCGACCCGGACGTGCCGTGTTCCGGAACCCTCCTACCAAACATAACCGTTCGTCCCGAACCTTCCTACCAAACATAACCGTCCATCCCGATCTTTCCTACCAAACATGACCGTTCGTCCCGATCCTTCCTACCAAACATAACCGTTCGTCCCGTTTCTTCCTACCAAACATAACCGTTCGTCCCGAACCTTCCCACCAAACATAACCGTTTGTCCCGATCCTTCCTACCAAACATAACCGTTCGTACCGATCCTTCCTACCAAACATAACCGTTCGTCCTGAACCTTCCTACCAAACATAACCGTTCGTCCCGAACCATCCTACCAAACATGACCGTTCATCCCGATCCTTACGCATTCCCTTGTTTCCACGAGTGTGCTTTGTGCTGTTTGCCTCAGAGTTGTCCTTATCTGAACGTATTGAGCGCGTCCGTCCATTGGTGCTGTGAGACCTCTGCGTCCTTCCGAAGGCGCGCGTGACATGTACCACGCGCCTGGGGCCGTCCCATGCCCTTCTTTTTGCTCATGGCGACGGCTTGTGGCCCAATATTTCGTTAGGCGACTTCATGGCGTCGTGTTTCCCATCGCCTGTGTTTTCCCAGTCTGTGCCGGTGTCCCCCCCCCCCCCTGGCCCCGGCTCCCTCCTGGTGCTGGCACGGAATCAGCCACCGCGCCCTGACTTTGATTCAGCTGCTGGCTCGCAGCTCGCCCGATAGTGCTCGCAACTTTGGGATAGAGCGAATGTCCGACGGCTTGCTGGATGGTCGATCAACATCTTCGGACACTGTGTGCGCGCTTAGTAAGCGTGGCCATCTATTGGTGTAGTCTGTCCGAGATGGTACTGCTGCGGATCACAGAAACTGCAAGCGTAGTCCATGTAATCGCACCTCAGTGTTTGCGTTGGCACCATATGAATGAGAGTGATATGTATCACAAAAACCTCGTTTTGCTTGGTTAGCACAGTGGTTGACTGCTATCTCTACGATGGCTTGTAATTTATTCCGTTCGAAGGACGGGACCAGGATGTAATAGATGTCATATTGTGATCATTGGTTACAAACTTCTTATCTAGTCATTTTGATCAAGTGAGGCTGGGTCTGCTTTGCCAAGCTGTACTGGAACCGCAGCTCGTGGCTCTTGACCTTTGATGTGTTTGTATATGGTGCTAGACTAGGCACCTAAGCATGTTTTTTTCGCTTTGTGTGGCGCTCTTAACAGGGTGCGCCTTTTGTATCTGCAAGTGCTTTCGTTATCAGTTGCCATAGAATGAAGGGCAATTTGTGGATGAGGTTTTGTTGAATAGACAGGGTTGTTAAATATGCAACCTGACATTTTTAGTTCAAGCATATCTTGTAAGCACCTTTCTCATGTACTAGTCATCTGAACGAGGCGTCGTGAGTTTTGCCCAGTCGATGCAACCTTGTGTGTTTGCTATTATCGCTTTGTATTTTTATATCTCTGCTGGATGTGTTGTACCTTGCGCAATGTTTGGTACAATCTGTTGTAGTACTGAGCCCTTCGCCTACCGTTTTTGTGTATGTCCCATACGTGTTGGGATTTCATGGAATAAACATGACACTTGGTCGACCACCGATTGCTTTTGGTCGCTTGTTACACCTGGTTTTACTATCATGTCATCAGCCTTCGCCGTTTCAGTTGGTTCCGCTGTGATTGCCGCCGGGAGAGGGGAGCGGCATGCCCCGGTGTCACTTCCACCATCTGCTGTCCTGGAGCAAAAATAGAACGACAGGGAGGCAGCCCTGCACGTCTTGATTTAACCCAGATCATTTAAGGCTACTTGTCATGGTTAGCCTGGCAACAGCTGAAACGGGGGTCAGAGCTGTGACCATCTCTGAAGGTTTTGCGTGTCTGCCGGGGGAAGTCGGCTGAAGTGGAGCTGTGCCTATACTGGCGCCCGAGAGGCAGCGAGATGCCATCCCGTCACCCAACAGAACATTGACCTGGGATGACCCAGAATGAAAGAGGATGATGCCGGCGCACTGGTAACAGCTTTTTATACGGCCTCGGCGATTTCCGCGGTTTGATCTGTTATAATATTGCCATGAAAATGTGTCTAAGCCACCACTGACATACAACAGGCATTTTGGTTCATGACATAAGTCAGCTGGGCTGGCTTGACTTCGATGCTCGACCTCAGTATTGCCTAGACAGTCACGTAGAGTATTCTATCTTTCATTACTTTGTACAGTATCGCGTCAACGAACTTCTTATACTTTATTTACGCCCGCAGAACCTTTAGCCCAGCGGCTGAGCCAAATATATCACCAATAAGGCATGGGGCAGTCATTAGCAAGAATACAGGTCTTGGAGTGTGAAACTCGGTGTGTAACCAGCAAGCCGTTTTGTAAGCCATTAACCATTTAGACAACCACGGGTGTGGTTAACAGGTGATACCACGTATTCTCGCGACCCCCGTGTATGTGGGGCAGATCGCGTACACCAGCCATTAGCTGGCTTTGGTGTCCACTGGCGGGGCCCTCGACCGAGCGTCCGCACGTGCTCTGCGGACGGGTCCTTGTGCGGGCCAAGTCTCGGTGGGGAACTCCCAAGCACGCATAGCCTTTCCCCCACCGCTATCCATTGTACGTCCCATAGCCCAGAAACTGCCAAGAATATCTGAAAAGGCTCCAATCCAAACCAAATCATTCCAAAGGCAGCCAGTTAACAGACGCGTAGATACAAGTGAAATTGAACGATAAAAGCGAGATAGACACGTGAATGAGAAAGGGAGAGAAGGTGCGGCGTGTCAAAAGTGTGAGATGTGTGCCGAGAAAGGGAGAGAAGGTGCGGCGTGTCAAAAGTGTGAGATGTGTGCCGGGGCGGCGGCGCGCTGACGGCCGCGGCCGGTCCGCCAGGGATGGAGCTGCGCGCGCGGCTCGAGCTGCAGCGCGGCCGGCTGCGGCCCGCCGAGAGTCGCGTCACCACGCCGGACGGCGCCGTGTTCGTGGAGCGCCGCGGCCTCGACGGTCGTCTGGAGCGGCGGCCGGCCGGCGCCACACTCGGCTACGTCGTCAACCCGCGGCCCGACCTGCAGGTGGGCCGGCCTCGGCCCTGGCTCTGCCTCGGCTCGCAGGACGTCGCGCACGACCTGCCGCTGCTGCGCCAGCTCGGCGTCACGCACGTGCTGAACGTGGCCACGGGCGTGCGCGACCTGTTCCCGCAGGAGCTGACCTATCTGGCGCTGCCGCTGCTGGACGTGCCGGAGCAGCCGCTGGCGAACGTCTTCCCTGCCGCCTTCGACTTCATCGAGGCGGCGCGCGGCGCCGGCGGCCTCTGCCTGGTGCACTGCAACGCCGGCGTGTCGCGCTCTGCTGCGCTGGTCACCGCCTACCTGATGGAGCGGCAGGGCCTCTCGTTCAGCGAAGCGCTGCAGCTCGTCAACGAGACGCGCCGCGTGCGGCCCAACCCAGGCTTCCAGAGCCAGCTGATCGACTTCGGCCGACAGCTGCGCGAACAGCGCGAGACAGGCGCCCGCTGACCGGTGCCGCGGGGCCGGTAGGCTGGCCAGCTGGCCGACACCGCTGATGGTCTGACAGGCCGGTCAGCTGACTGGTGGATTGCTCAGCTGACTGATAGACTGGTCAGCTGACACTGATTCACTATCTAATACCATTTCACAGTGCTAACGCAGTTGATTCGCAAGCTTTTAGCTAATATTACCAAGCAGTACGGGTTCTTGAGTTTTAATTATCAGTGTTTTAGGCTAACTTGGTCCGTAACGTGGTTGAAGTAACGTTGACAGTTGACTTGGTGAGATGTGTCTTCTTCGCACTGGGGTAGGGGGAGCTTCAGTTTGGGAGTGGCTCCAGTTGGCACATGTACATATAGAGCCCGATCGCGTTCTAGATCAGTTAGCGTGTAAGTGTTGGCCTTCGGCTGATGTGTAGAGCTGTGTTAGGGCCATCACTTGCTAATGCTCGAGCGGTGTGGCTGCGGGGTCGGCAGCTGGATGCCAACGGCTGCAGGATGTCTGGCAGGGTATCCAGGATACGCGGATTGGACTCGTGCATCTACGGTATCGGTGATTGTTTGTGCGTTTTTTTTTTGCCGGCTTGTGGCATAAGCTATCAGGTTATTGCGGTTGTGAAAGATTTCTTGGTTGACACCGATGTGTTGGATTATTTCACATCCTGTTTGATATGAAAACAGGCTTAGCGCTGTGGTATGTATCGTATATTAGGCTTGTTGCCGAGATATTGATCACTATCCGTGGCCTTTCCCTGCGTATCGTGTGCTTGAGTGCTCTAATCTGTGAAATTGTCGATAGGCATCTGATGACCCTCTGTCGTTGCCATCGCGGTATCCGTAGTCGTGTCAGCTGTGTTATGTTGCGACGGTTATTTCTCGCCGTGTCTGTCTTTTATGGAACCTCGAGCTTACTTTGCCGGAGACGACAGTGTGTATGGTGTGCGCAGTGTGTGTCACGGGAAAGCGCGACACGGGCAGCGTAACGTCAGTGAGTTCCCTAAGCGACCATTGTCCGAATGGAGGCTCCGACAACAGACGTATAGTGTGAGGTACAGCACGCGACGTGTTTTGGGGCCCGGTGTCGGCGTGAGTGTAACCATGGTGCTTTCGACGCTGGTACGAAGGGCTCTGCATTCAGTTCGTCGCACTTGACCGTGATGAAGGCCCGTCTTCCATCGCCGGCCCGGACAGCTGCATGCCACTGCTCCGAAGCTGGTCAGGCTGGCTCGTCCAGATCCTTGGCTCCGATATCGCTCCGCTGACAGCGCTCAGCGGCCGTTGCGCAAGAGTTGATGGTTCCCAGTTCCGTATAGTTCTCACGCCCAGTGACAGTAACGTTGAAGGACGCAAATGCTCCGCTAAGCCGGCCGGCCGGGGCTGCGCCAGCGCAGTGCCGCTGAGCGGCGCCCAGCGACGCCCGGAGTCGGTGCCGCTGCCTGCCCGTGGCGCCAGCGCTGTCACTCGGACCGGTCCTATCTGCGTCTTATCGGTCGACTCTCGAGCCGGCGGGCTCATGATGCGGGGGGCTTCGGCAGGTGTTATGACTGGCCATGGTGCACTGGTACTGCTCACGCTTTCATTGGCCTCGGGTGACGTGGAGAGACGCGGGCAGTGACAGGGTCGCCGTGTCTTCGAACTGGTGGGTAACTTCTCTCAACTCTAACATTGCGATTGCTGCATGAGTTGAGATCGTGCACGACCCATCTCGTTTGTTTGCTAATTTTTCGGACAGCCTGCGCTTTAAATAGGCAAATGCTTTGTTGCGTACGCACATTTGTCAGCCATTAATGCTTTTCAATACATATGTCGATGCAACTTAGTTTTGTAGTGTCTTTGGTGGGATCGGCAGCTCTGGTCACATGCGCGTCCGCGGCACTGTGAGCGACACGCACGACCCTCAGCCAACCCCCAACCGAGTCATATGGGTACGGAGTCATGCAAAATTATGCGCACGTGAATCCGAACTCGTCGCTGTTGGAAAGGGATTCATTGGGGCCCTGCGTCAAGCTCCACGCGTCCTCATCAAGACTGGCTGCACCCCTGCACGCACCCTTGCTCGGCACCCGACGGCATGCCATCTCAACCGTCAGGGCTGGGCGGCTTATGCACCAGCCGTACAGCCGCCTCAGGACTGCCGCCTCAGATATCGCCACCACGATGTCGGCTCCCAAGGTCGGCATGGAAGGCTCAGCACTATCATTGACCGTTTGGATGCGACAGTGGCGTAAGTGGCTGGATGCGACAGTGGTGTAACTGGCTGGATGCGAAAACGGTGTCACTCCGATGCTTCTCAGGATGTCGTGTTATCTCATGTCGCCGCCATTCAACTGCGAATTGGAGCGCATGGCTACCTCACCCATATTTAGCATAGCTTTCCGGCACATGCACGTTGGCAATGGCCCGTGCCACTCCGCCGCGTCAGAGCGGCACGGGTGTCCATGTGTATCCTTTTGAGTGGGCCACTGGCCTCCAATGTCGGATTTGCCCCCCCCCCATTTTTCCAATGGTGGGTAACCCAATGGCACTTAGAACGAGCAGGACATTAAAATCGGTGATCGAAATGAAATAAGTTGTAAAGAACGGTTCTGCTAATTGTTTCATAGGTAAAATGAACAAAGAAAGTGAACACTTCGGTGTAATATTCAGCTAAGTGCAGCTGACGGGGCTAATCACTCATCTAAAGCTCCGCGTTTGTAGCGAGTTACTTTTTGAGTCGCGCATAAAGCATAGGTAGAATTACGCAGTTGAATGGCTCGTTGACTTTGGTCTAGTTGTGTTCAGTTGCCCGAGTGTTTGGCATTGATCAGTGGCGTTTCAATTTCTGCGAACTGCAGCAAGCTCCGTTATTTTGTCACATCTTGTCGGAGGCTGAAAACGAACAGGTCTAACGTTAAGATCCAATAACGTGAAGTTATTAACTGTCTACGTCCGGAGGAAACCTTAGAATGTGCCGGGCTTCACTTTAGCGTGAATATTCGATGAAACTGATAAGAAAATCCGACGACCGATACCATCCGACTAAGCTGATGGTGGCAATCGATCGCCACTGACCATCAAAATAACGGCAGCTGTGTTGAACACGCCAAACGCGGTGCTGAGTTACAGCCCGCTTTGCGTCTACCAGCCTGGGATTCCGTGTCACGCTTTAGTACTCGCGCACATAAACTTGGACTTTTTACTCCCGAAGCTTTACACGTCCCGTGTCTTAAGCCACATAAATCCTGCGTCGACTACCGAAACCTGGTTTCGACGATGGACGCCAAACGAACAGGGAGGGGGGGGGGGGGGGTAGGGGTGCCCCAGCCCCATAACGCGGAGAGAAAACTGGGTTAAATCCGCGGTAAATTCTGCCAGTTAGTGTATTCAGGGCCAGGTTTTCCCCGCCCAGCCCCAAGCCCATTTTTGCGCAGTTCCACCCCTGTGGTGGAGGCTTAACGTCCGTGACACGCGACGGATTCGCCACCAGATTGCTTCAGCTTCAGGTCTGAGACTCAGGGCCCATTTCCCGAGCAGGGACAAGGCCAGGCCCGCCATTGACACCGGGCGAGCCCTCAATCAGTGAGAGACCCTCTGTGTCGGTCAAGGGCCCACAGTACCTATCAAGGGTCATGTATTGGCAAGGTGCCCGAATCTGCCGGGGGCAATGTTCGAGAGGGACCGTACAGGTTCCCGAAGTGACCTGCGATACCGACGATCAAGGGCCGGATTGGAAGGCACCGTGATTTGGTGATAGTTCACGTTAGGGCCCTCGTCCTGCGGGCGGGGCCCTCAAGTGTTGATCAGAAGGTCGCTTGCCCCAAAAGTCTAAGGTTATTTATCTACTTCTCGGATTCTGAACAAAGGATGAACATTCCCAAGCGAAGATGGGTTGGCCATGTCGATGCAAATTCATCAGCCAACTTTGATCTAAATCTGCGTTCACCATGTTTCTGTAGGTACAACGGTTACAACCCAGGACAATTCGGGCACATCCCCTGAATGCTATCGACTTAGAAAGAGTCTACTTAATCAGTGCAAGAGGAACAGCGTCGGCTGTTTATTCCATGCAATCACTGGACGACTGGTTCCTTTAGTTTATTCACTTCAAAATACAAGTAAGGATTTATGTGTCGATATCTTGTGAGTTCTGTGGAAGAAAAATGTAAATATTGGCATAAAGCAAAGAAAATCGTGTCCCCGAAATCAAGTGGGCCATATCTGGGGATTTATTTGGTAGGAACCTTTCACCACAAGGCCGCCCTTTGTCAACCCTGTGCCCCTCCCCTTACCAAGAGTGGCTGTGCACCTGCGGGGGTCCGGCCATTGAGCACCGAGAGTAAGGGTATATTAGTACAATCGCATGGTCACGGAAGATCCAGCTGAACTAGCAACGTTTTTACAATCAAGCTGCGTTGCACATGCCACTCACCTTACGGGCATTTCATTTGCCAAACGTTCGAACTGTAGCAGGTTGTGGTCGTTTTCCCCTCAGAGAGAAAAAAGCTTGCAACAGCGTTCCCCTGAAGCACAGAAAGCTTGCAATGCGTATGTGTTCAAATGAGTGGGGAAAGCCGTTCTGAACAGGAGGGAATCTACTTAAGCGTATTTGGGGAAAGGCTGAGAACCATTTTCGGAACTGATGTGTGGAGGAATGCGTATGTTTCGTTTTAGATTAGCTGAAATGCATACGTTTTATCAACGCAGCTTTGGTGTACTGAAAACCACCGTGTAAACCAGCTTTAATAGCAACAGATATTGTAGAAACCGTTAAAAACCTTTGCATCCAGCGTTCACTAAAAGCCTACTGACGTCGGCAAATGCCTGAACGGAGAGAGCATGTGTCCCGACAGGTAAGAAACGAGTGTTGCATTGGCTCACATCCACCGTACCTTTAAACATTGCTTGTCATGGCCCTTTGTTCACCAGGAGCTTAGATAAGCCAAGCAAAACGAAGCCGACAACGATTACGGCCCGTGTACTGTGGAAGATCAGATCAGCGGTACGGCCCGTGTACTGTGGAAGATCAGATCAGCGGGACACGTCACGGTACCTAAATCCAAGACCAAAAACAACACCAGAACACGAACCCCCCGTTCTTTAAAAACATGGGTGTCCCCTGGTTACAAATCTGACCACAATCCCTGCACAATACTGCCCATCACAACTGGCCAACGAAGGATCCCAATGATAGCATCAAACTTAACATCTGTTACCATAGTCCAACCACATCCTCCCTGATCATGAAAAATAGCCCTCCATGTGATTTGACTCCATTCAAAGGAGGGAATATCATGTGTCACCATAAACGCAACATACGGGACTGTGCGCTCGTACCTGATAATGTGTACATTGACCTCACAACAGCGATGCTCTCGACGTCCGGCCATGCACCAACAAATCGGCAGTCACGCGCGCACGCCCACACGGAGACCCAATACAAAACCCACTGACACGCCAAATGCTTAACAACACAACAACCATCGCACGCAATACATAGAAACGAAGACTCATCGCTCTAGAAACTATCAGAAGACTGAGACTCATCGTTCTAGAAGCGATACACACCCACAAAGAGGACCCTTTTATAAATGAACGTATGGACGTGGAGCCCTCCATCTGTACGGACGGCTACCATTAGGGTGGAGAGACCAGAAACATTGAGTGTTTTGCCTGACACAGATGACCGTCGTCTGAGCATGATGAGCATATATAGTGTCTAAATGCATATGTCTGCATTGCAATATGCATGCAGTATGCTTGCTGTCTATCGGTATTACAAAAACCGAACTACGCAGGCGTGAGATCCACGTTGCAACAGCCACAAGAAAGCTTCAATTTTACAAATATGCGATTATATCGACTGATATGTTTATATACTTATATACATTTAAACATATATATATATATATATATATATATATATATGTGTGTGTGTGGGTGTGGGTGTGGGTGTGGGTGTGTGGGTGTGGCTGTGGGTGTGGGTGTGGGTGTGGGTGGGTGGGTGGGTGGGTGGGTGTGGGTGTGTGTATGTGTGTTATGGAAAACCAGAGCATAAGTAGGCGAAATCTGGTAAGTTTTTTGAACCTGTTCCCTTATGGCGACTTCCGAGGCCCCGCCCCCCTCCCTTATCATTTTGAGAAATCGACACCCTTGCAGAGCGGGCTGAGCCGCTGGCTGGTGTACGGCAAGGGGTCCCTCCGCAGCATGCCGTCGGGTGCGGGTCTGTTGCTCCCCTTCCCACCGCATTGGTAGACTCCTAAGTCGGCTCGACTCATCGCCGTGGCGGCAGCTTGTGGTCGGGGCGGCGACGTCGGGTGTGGTTTGCAAGGCCAGGTGAAGGTCGACTTTCAATCCGGGCAACCCCAGCCTTTATGCGCTTCAGAGCTTCCTAGTGATCCCCTTCGAGCTTAGTTTCAATCGCTGGTATGCTACCAGAGGTGCAGATCCGGATCGTGTTGACCGGTATGTTTTCATTAAGTGCAGTTGGGCTCTGACACTTTTGGCCGACATGCCCCTGGTATGTCCGGTCATCTCAGCAGTATCGTGTAAGCTCCCGCGCCTCTGGTATGTCCGGTCATCTGTGCTGGACAGCAGGCGAGGCTGTAACGCCAAATGTTGTGCCACCAGTCAACGCATCGGTCACTCCTGTGACCTGGAAGCCAATCAGTCCAAAACTACAACTGTTCGGAGGGCATCTCTGTATTGTACTGGAACAGGCCGAAAAGGATCGTCAATAGACGGCTCGTCACCCTGGAAACGAAATAGACTGGCATCGACACTCCCGCAGATATTTGCCGCTTAATTCCCAGTAGCTCCCACCAGAGCACAATGGATCTGTCAAGGTCATTCAGAAGGGAATGGGTGAAGGCATCGGTTCGTAGCCGGTGGGGCAGAGATACGCGGCACCAGCTTATTGCGCCGTTTCGCCTAACTACGTCGTTTGGCAGAGGGACGTTTTCGTTATTTCCGACGAGGTGCTTTGTCGTTGCCAGCCGTGATGTTCAGGGAGACCGATGTGAAAGACGACGCATGCTGGCTTTCAATAGGCCAGCCCTGCCATTTTTTTCCTGGCAGAATGCTCTGACCTCCAGAATTTGCTGTTTTGTAGAAATAATTGCTTTAAGCGAACAAATACTCCAGTAGTAAGCTCGCCCAAAAGTCCCAATCGTCAAGCGTCGTTTACAGTTCCAAAGAGCCCATCTCCGAGTCTGGTACGCGAACTCAACAACCCCGCCTCAAAAACGTTCTTATATTTCGTTGCATTCACTTGCATATTTACAGCTTTTATGCAACCAATGCGATTAAAGGCAACGACCACGTGTCAAGTCACATATGCAGTCACATGGACACACCAAGCAGTGATGATGAATGCGATGCCGATGCCGCACGATGCCCCGGGCACGCGGGAGTCGCCACCAAACGTGGGCACGCGGGAGTCGCCACCAAATGTGGGCATGCTCGGAGCGCGCCTGCAACTACCTCCGCTGCCACGTGAACAGGGGCGTAGCTTCGCAAAGCAAGATGGAGGGGGAGGCTCGAGCACGGAAGTGGCTAAGCCTACCCTCAAACAGCCAAAGCAAAACGGGGAACTTGCCCGCATCTTCCTAATTAAAGTTGGGGCCTATCGCTCCCCAATCCCCAAATTAACTAAGAAACTACGCCCCTGCATGTGAGCCTGTGATGACCCATACGACGGAATCGCCCAATAGACGTCAGTCAGTCAGGCGTGCAGTAGTGGCGGCAGTCAGGCGTGCCTGTAGCCGCCTGACTGCCGCTACCAGGCGCTAACTCTCACCCGAGGCGGCCTCAGTACGGGAAGTATATCCGCTGATCCCAGACTGTCTTGCGTGGTGACGTCCTCCGCGGCCAGATCCATTGCGTGGCAGGCCGGCGGCGGGCGGCGGGCAGTCCGCCGCGCGTTCCCGGCGGGGGCTGAAGGGGCGTCTGGCGCCACCCGGGCGACCGCTGCGGCGGCGGGCGGGCCGACCACGCCCGCCGTCCCGTCTTGCTCCGCTGTGAGGCCGGTGGCCCCTTGCGTACCACCGTGCGGCGCTGGAAGGGCGTTGTGGGGTCGGCAGCGGCCGGGCGCCAGCCGGCTGCCAGAAATACGGGCCGGGACGAGCCCGCCCCGGAGCGACCCGTCAGAAACTGGCCTTGCGACGTGTCCGCCGGCCGGAACTGACCCTGCGCGGCAAACCGGCCCGGCGCCAGCGTCGGCACCGGGCTCGTCGGCTGGAACCGGCCGCGCGCGGCCCGCTGACGCGCCCCGTTGGCCGCCAGGAGGACGGGCCGCGCGCCAGCCGTGCCGGCCGCGCCGACCGCGCCGGCCTGCGCCGCCGCCGCGTCCGCCACCTGGCCACTGAACAGCACGTTCGCCGAGGTCACGTCATACACATAGAAGAGGAACGGCCGGTCGGCGACGAACGACGGCGTCGGCGCCGTGAAGAAGCTGCGCGCGCTGATGCTGATCGAGGTGGCGGCGGCCGCCTCGCTGCCGCGCTCGTCCGTCTCGATGATGGCGCTGTGGCGTGCATCGCTCACGTAGAGGCGCGGGTCGGGCGACATCCGCTGCAGGTTCGCCAGCGACGTGAACACTTGGCGCACTCCCACCTGTTGAGGCAGACGCGACGCAGTTAGCCCGGTGCCCAGCACGAGTGCAACCGCACGGCGGGTTTCCCGCGCCCGGCCGCAGGCCCGCGGCTGGTCGTGCATGTGCGCCTCGGTGGTTGGAAAACCCTGGCCAGCGGTGACGGATATGGGGGAGGGGGGACCACGCACGTGTTTGGTTTCAATGGAGCTTCCACCGCGTGGCGCCCCCGTCCCCTCCGTGGTCGAGTACAACTGGGCACCTGACGACCACGCCAGCTACTGTATTGGGCTTTCTATCAATTATGAGCGTGGTTTTGCGCGACACAGATTAAAGGGTACAATCTAGATTTGGGGACTTTGAGTTGGTTGGAATAATCTGCCGAGCGGGCAGTTCCACGCTGCGTACACTGCTCTTCCATCATACTGTGGCCGATTCCATCCTTCACCTGTCCCCACGTGCCTTCATGTGAAGGATGCAGCAGGTTTGCGCTCACCCTTTTCAGCACGTCCGTCAGCTGCAACTTGGTCTGCACACGGAACTTCGGAAACTTTATCTCCACCTCCTGATGGCGCATTTGTTTGTACATTGCGTCAGCGTCGACTTGATTGAGGGTGTCCCCTACACTGGCGCCCTGGTCGGGCAACACGAGGATCATCTGGTACCTTTCGTCCTGTTGGAGAGCAAGTGATTGACGTAAGGGTGTGCAACAGCCCCTCGAACACAACGACACGCGACCTTGTCATCCCCGATGCGGTCAAAGTTCGTGAGCGCCGCATAAAAAGCTGTTAGACTCATTTGCAAACGCTTCCTTCTGCCAAACCCTAGATTTTGCACCTACAAGAAAACGAGCCGAAAAACATGGACTTCCCCAACCAAAGCTAATTCTACTCTATGATAACCCAGCATAGCACGTGGGCATGGCACCTGGGCATGGGCTGCGGGACAGACTGGTGCCCCCAGTCTGTCCCACAGCCCATGCCCGCAAGGTGCACTCCAGCGTACCCCCTCCCGTCAGAGGCCGCGATACGTGTTTCCAGTGGTCCTCCCGCATGCATAAAACGTGAACATGTTGCAGCTATCTTGCACACCCCAGCTACCGAATTTCTTCACCCAAAACAAACTCCACTCCTTCGGTTCCTCAGTACAGCACCCTACACCCAATCCGTGCAGCTGGGTGCGCCCTCGTCGCACACCCACTGGGTGTGCCCCCGTCTGACCCACCGACCTCACTAGGGGCCAGACTGTCTTGCCCTCCCCCCCCCCCACACACCCTCCCCCACCAGTCCGGCCCGGGTCGGTCTGCCCACCTTGTAGGGCATGGCGATCGCGGTGAAGCGGCCCGACTCGCTACGCAGGTAGCCGTACTGGCCGTCGCCGGCCATCATCTGGACGGTCTGGCGGCGGCCGTCCGCTGTCGTGAACGGCGCCGGCTGCGTGCGGCGCGCATCGAGCGCCGTGCGCCACTCGGCCCGGAAGTAGATGGCGCTGACGAGCACGGCCACCAGCTGCGCGTTGCCCGGCGGCAGCAGGTCACGGATCTATCGAGTGGACGAACCGATCAGCTGGGACTCGACCGCGGCGAGGGCACGTGGTTTCGGCCAGGGAAGCGCTGCATGCTAATGACCGCGCACCTCAGCCACATGGAGGCGCACGCGAGCTGTACCATGTGCCACGCATGCCATGGTGTGGCCTGACACGCGGCTGCGTACTTATGTGAGTGATGGGTGGCCCTTGAATACTTCAACGACTGATGCCAAAAGTCAAATGTCGACTGCCCACGCGCGCCCAGAACCAGCCTCCACGGACGCTTTAGCCGTGAACAAGTCCTCCACAGACATTTTAGCCGTGAACAAGTCCTCCACAGACGCTCTAGCTGTGAACAAGTTCTCCACGGACGGTCTGGCTGTGAACAAGTCCTCAGACACGACTGTTTCAGACCGTGGGGTGTGTGTGACGCGTTCGGACCCTGCCCGCCACGGGCCGACCGCAGAGTCGGGCAGGACTCACCTTGCCACTGGTCTCCTGCTCGACGCGTCTGTTGATGCTGCCGGTGGCGGCGGCCGGGCTGGTGGAGAACGGCTGCGACTCCACCAGCGCGCCGTACGCCCGCACGGCCCGCTGGTACGCCGGCCGCACGGCCAGCTGACTGTCGTGGAAGAAGGCGGTGAAGAGGCGCAGCGTCACGCCCGGCTGCTCGACGCTGGTCTGCGGCGCCCGGCGCCGGTCGCGGCCGAGCAGCTGGCCGATCTCGCGCCGGGACGCGCCGTCGGCCGCCTCGTGCAGCAGCGAGAGCGCCGTCGCCACCGAGTACGGCGAGAACACCACGTTGGCGCCGGCCGGGGACACACCGGTGATGGTCTGCAAGAAGCGCAGGTCAGCAGCCGGTACCAAGTGGGACGACGTGACTTTGGCGCGGAACAGAGCGGACTGATGTAAGGGACGAGCAGCGCCAACTGCCAAAGACTTGGGCATTGTAAGCATGAAGCGGCCAGGCTTGTGCCAAAATCGTCGCATGTGATGGTAAGTGCGGTCGGGCCAGTTCGCACAGTTCAGATTCTAACTGCCAGATGTATCGAACTACCCTGAACTGACTGGTCGTAACCCAAGATCTGTCTTGGCCTGCACGCGCGCGAATTCTGGTTTTCCTTACGGGGAAAACCAAAATTCGCGCGTATGCAGATGCAGATTGAGGACTTACTCAGTTAAGAGTAAGTCCACAATCTGCGTCCAAGGCAGCTCTGCTAAGATGAACGTGAGCCTGCGTCCCAACTGTTCCGCGCCCGCCCACAGCCGTCAGTGGCGCGCACGCTTGCGGGCGCACGCCGCTTCCGGGCGCGATCAACACGGTAGTATGAACACGTCACCGCACGACGTCGAAATGCCACTGCGCCCGAAGCGTGACGCTCCCTCCCCCTCCCCATTTCCCCGCCTCCGTGTGCACAGTCCTGCACAGTGCACGTGCAGCGTGCGGGCCCCGAGCCGAGGGGCTCGCACGCGCACGTGGACGCCCGCGGTTGTCTGTCAGGAGCTCTGTGGGCGGACGGCCGCAGAGTGAGCCGATGGGGCCACGGAGGGGGTCACCGGTGGATCATGTGTCACCATCGGACCCCGCCGCCTAGGCAGTCGTAGTTACCATCGGTGGTGCTATCCAATTTCTTAGCAGAGGGGGACGATTTGGCGTATATTTGTTAGTTTGCGGAAAAAACGTGAAAAACGTGGAAATTACAAACCGTACTGCGGCACACCAGGGCCAGGGCCCACCGTACCGTCACCTACTGTTTAGACATAATTTGGGTACATCTCCTACACTCCAGTGTGCTTGACCCGTATTTTCCAAGCAACGGTGGAGGTAAGTTCCACTCTGAACATATTTCCCCCTGGAACATCCCATTCAGGTCCGTATATTTGCCGTCGGTTGGAATCATCGGTCCAAAATCGCAATCTTTGCTTTCTTGTCTGTGGTTTCGCAAGTCATGGCAAATGAGCTGCAGCGGCTCGGTGCTGTTGGCGACACCTCCAAAAGGCAGGCGTCCGCGGAAGACGAGCTCCAAAAGGCAGGCGTCCGCGGAAGACGAGCTCCAAAAGGCAGGCGTCCGCGGAAGACGAGCTCCAAAAGGCAGGCGTCCGCGGAAGACGAGCTCCAAAAGGCAGGCGTCCGCGGAAGACGAGCTCCAAAAGGCAGGCGTCCGCGGAAGACGAGCTCCAAAAGGCAGGCGTCCGCGGAAGACGAGCTCCAAAAGGCAGGCGCCCGCGGAAGACGAGCTCCAAAAGGCAGGCGTCCGCGGAAGACGAGCTCCAAAAGGCAGGCGTCCGCGGAAGACGAGCTCCAAAAGGCAGGCGTCCGCGGAAGACGAGCTCCAAAAGGCAGGCGTCCGCGGAAGACGAGCTCCAAAAGGCAGGCGTCCGCGGAAGACGAGCTCGGCCGCGGCGCGCAGTCCGTTTGATAAACACTGTTAAGCTTAGTCGGCACGGGGCCTATCTGACTCTCGCCAGCTGCCACTGAGACGTCATCACAGAACGGGTCCGGCGGGGCCGCGCCAGGGCTACAGACTCGGGCGGCTGAGAGCGCCGCACCACACCTAGACACCGAGCGCTTGCGCCGGGCCTACGGCGGACAGAAGAGATGTTCACCTCGTGAAGGTGTTGGACCTCCACCGCTCTGAGGGAAGATATCCAGCGGTGATCCCCACACCGACGCGCATCGTCAAGGCCACACTGTTCCCACCGCTGGCACAGTCTGCTTTCTCATGCGGAACCCAAGCCGAAGATCCGTAGAAAATTGGCATCACATTTGAATAAAAGGTACTGCCGATATGTAACAAGGTCTGTGTGTGCAGCTGCCCTATACAGTTAAGAAAAAAATAACAGCGGACATATGTGGGTCGCATGGAAGGCAACGGATCTAAGCCGTTGGACTGCGCCCCGTGCGTGCGTGGGCGTCCTTTCCCTCGAACAGGTCCGCGCCTATCCATCTCAGTGCAGCGCTTGCCGGGTGATCGGCATTGAGCGCGGCCGGCCGATGGCTGCTGCGCCAAAGAACGCGTCCGGCCGATGGCTGCTGCGCCAAAGAACGCTTGCACCGATGGCTGCTGCGCCAAAGAACGCGGCCGGCCGATGGCTGCTGCGCCAAAGAACGCTTGCGCCGATGGCTGCTGCGCCAAAGAACGCGGCCGGCCGATGGCTGCTGCGCCAAAGACAGTGCGGGATGTGACCGTAGACCCACGCCTCCCCAGAACAGGGACGCGACTGAACACATCACGGACCACCCGGAACCTCTGCATTCTTGACCGGTTTGTGGAGGTCAAAAAACGAGAAGCAAATGCGTCGAGAGGCGTGACGAAACTGTTGTTCCCTAGCTCAGATGCTACGCAACAATCCTGTTTTAACGTTCAGACTGCGTTCCGCCGGCCATAAAGATGTCGTCCACCGGTCGTCCTCTGTTCGATGAAGGGACTGGAACGGCCAGTGTTCGCCAGCCAACAAAGAGCTGTCGGCTGCAGGCATGCAGAACCGAATACACTCTGAATGGGGTCAGAGCTGAACCCACGAATCGGGACCCCAATCGACGAACGCTACTCACGATTTGCCGCTCGGCAATCGACCGAGAGTAGTCCGAAGCAGGGGCCCTGCCCGCCTGGCAGCTCTGAGCAGATTTTCCAGTGGTGTGGCTCCACTACGATCAGTTGGAAACGGCAGCTAATTGGTGCAGACCGGAGGGGCGGCGCCGCCGGACGCCGGTAGGGTGGGAAGCCGGCCGGCCAACATGCCATCGGACAGGGCGGGCCAACATATCTCTTCGCCAGTTCTGACTTTTAGGAGGCCCCTAAGTCCATGATAGGCCATGATGTGGTTAGTGGCAGTCATGCGGTCAGAAGGCAGGCCGTGATCAGGGACGCAATGTATTTAGGGTGGAGAGGAAGCTTCAGCTATCTTGTATGGTCGGAAATAATCGCACCACAGGCGTCATGAATGATAGCGAGCGTCAATAATGCAAAGCTCTTGAGTGCTCGAGGGCCAAGTCATGGCAGAACCACGTCACGTCATAATGGAGACAAGACCCGAACCTGCGACAGCAGACGGCTTAGTGATGCATGCAAGTTGGATGCGTTCAAACTGCCACAACTGAGAACCCTCGTGGCGTAAAAACGGCCCCCGTGTCGCATACAAGCTGTGAATGACAGCGTGCGAGGTTCAAGTACTATTTCTGTCGCATTTTTGTCGTGATAGGCCGCTGTGCATAAAAAGGGCCGTCGTCCTGCGGCGGTCTCTTCCTCGCCGGAGGTCACCATAGCAACTGTCTGCCCATCCACAGGTAATTGCCCGGCTGCTCCTGCCTCCGCATGCGCCGAACACTGATTTGGGGCGACGCGATAAAATTTCCGCCTTGGCTGTGATGGCATATATGCCTGCACCTATCTTCTGCCACCATGCCTCGGAGGCCTGCTCCAACATTTACTCCTATATATCTTGTGCACACCACATCAGCATGTTACGCGCCTAGCTTGCGAAGCAGTGATTGATTTTGACGCTCGCCGTACCCAGTTAAGGACGTTTTTTGGCGGCGCGTATTTCGGTACGTCCGCCTCCGACAGCAGATCACAAGCATGCACCGGCGCGCGGGCCGCTCGCCAGCGGCAGGCACTGTGCGGCTTATATGACCGCGCGAGTGTCAGACTCCTATCGTGCGTGCCGGCGGCGCGCACCGGACACATTGCGAGCGCGTGACGCGTCCGCGTCCGTCTCCGGCGCGAGAGCCGCTTACTTTGTGCAGGAGCTGCTGGAATGGCATGCGCCGGGACTGCCCTGCGACGCTCGCCGCCGCCACCAGCAGCAGCGCGCCTGAAAAAGCACCACACGAGATGCGTCAGGGCGGCGAGCAGTGACGCGCTCCGGCGGCACTTCCGGCGCGCAAGTGTCCGGGCCGACGGACTTTTCAGAGCGGCGGGTCGCCATGGCTGGCGTCAGCCGCTTCGACGGGCAGGGGATGTGGTATTCGTACACCAATGACGTCAGTGGCTGACGCGTGTCGGAGGGCTGAGCCTGAACAGGCGGTGATCGGGTGCAGCCAGAAGTACTGTGAGTCCCGAGCACCGACTTGCTCCGAAATGTGTCACCCAACAGCACGCACTGCGCACAGTTGACGACGCCAACGTGCCGCCAACTCTGACGTCACTGCAGAGGGGGGGGGGGGGGTGCAGGAGCACCACTCACGCGTAGAGATGGGGTCACGGCCGGGGCTCGGAAAGGTCATTAAGCGCCTTCCTGGCCCGGTTTTTCAGCGTCACCGTCCTGTGAACAACGCTGGCCTGGTTGCCAATGTAATTGTTTTCAGCTCTGCATTCAGCTAGGGTATATCAAGGTCGCGTGCTCGTTTGTAGTGCACGCAGCGTGGCCGTCGCAAGAAGACCAGATGAAATGCAGTGCGCACATGCCGCATTGCAATTTGCTCTGTTACTCCCCAACGAATAAAATATAGACATTGTGCGGTCATCTGAGACCCAACTTATCGGGTACGATTTCTGAGTCACAGTGCATCAGAGCAACAGCCACATATATAAATCCAACAGGTTCTTTGCGGGCCGGCGAGCACTGCTGTCCAGTTGCCAGCCGTTGGACGACCAGTGAATAGCAAGACTTGTTTTGTAACCGGTGGAACATAACTGAACGTTTAGAAAAGGATCGATGCACGACATTTTGGCCAAGGAACGGCTATCGCGTCGTGACCCTAAACACCTACAATAATTACATGTCGCCGTATTTGGACGTCCGTAGCATTTTGAAGGAAGTCACTTTGCTGAATGGTGAACACTGACGAGACGTGTCGATGTCGGAAGGCATGACGAAGCCTCTCGCCGCTCGAATATCGCATGGCGAAATACCACACAACCCACTTTAATGTGAGCCCGCGTTCCACCCGCGATCTTAAGCAAGGCTACCCACTGGTATTGAGGGATCAAAACTAGACATCAGTGTTAGCTAGTCAGCACGGTGATGTCTTGGGACTGTTCAAGGATGGGGCATAGCAAGGATGATATGGAATGTATAAAGAATAGCATGGTATATACTATTGAATATATCTATAGATATGAGGATAATACGGGATACAAAAAGGACGATATGGAATATATAAAGGATAATATGGGATGTTGCTGCAGTTGGACTTTGAAATTGTACCAAAAGTGACAAAAGATGGTAGAATATATAAAGGATAGCATGGGATGTATAAAAGATGATATGGAATATGTAAAGGATAAATGGGATATATCACTGAAGTTGGAACTTTGAAAATCATCCAAAAGTGTCCTTGTTCAACGTGTAAACACAACCCAGGAGTAAACGAAATTTTGTCTGCCAATGTTGTGTATTTATTGTGTTTTAATTGCATTTTCAATGCCCTGTATTAACATTTACGCACGTCACACAAAACCAAGCCCTCTATCACGCGCAGCTGGGTGTACTGTCCATAGCACAACCGGCACTGACGATAGCCAAATACCAAGTCAAAACGGTTGCGCACGAGCTCGTTCGCCCTTCTCTCGCCCTCGGCTAATGAGACCCCTTTCACCGTCAGTGCAGCGCCCATCCACCCGCCGAAATCCGGGGGCATTGGTGCAACTTCCAAAGGTAGCACCTGCTTCGTAGGGTAGGTCCTTTGAGTGAATAAAGAAGGCATACAAATATGCGTATTTATATATATATATATATATATATATATATATATATATATATACATAAAACTAGAAATAGACACATTGATAGATACGAAGCGAAACAAAAGCTTCAGCGAAATGTTCATTCACTGGTGCAGTGCCAGGCAAAGATCCTGTTCTAATATTCAACCGTATCATCCCCACATAACGTACTGCAATGATTCGTTGGACCGTTCGCTGGCCGTACCCGCCAGTAACATGAATAATGTCCTCAAAACGTCTTGCAGACATAAGGATGCTACAAAACGAAGACGCGTAAGTTGTTCAGCGCAACTGCCACGAACATTGCACGCGCACAAGAGTGGTATTAAATGCCCTATTCCCGCTGAATAACTAGGATAAAAAAGAGATGCATTGACAGCCCGACAACTGGAACAAGACACATCGAATAACAATTACAATCAGTGCAGACATCACTTGCGGTCGATTCAGCCGAATGAGCGTCGCGCCGTCTCCGCATCTAGCGGACCACTCACCGATACAGTGCAGCGCGCCCATCGCCATACTCCGAGCTGCGACCAATGAGATCCGATGCCGCTGCTGCCCGCACACCGTGCACCACCCGCGACCCTCCCCTGCAATGTGGCGCCGTGTTATGCTTATAAACGCCGCTCCGGCTCAGCGCCGCCCGGCAGAGGGCGCTCAGGGGCGCCCTGTTTGTAACGTCACCGCCCCCTCCCCCCGCCCCCCGTGCCGGCGCGTGCAGGGATGGCACCCGTCGTCATGGTGACGCGTCGCACGGCCCCGGCCGGCTGGCGGGGACGGGAGCCGGACCTCGCTCCGTTGATTGGCATGTCAGTCGAGCCGGGCTGGGGAGGGCGAGTGGGGCTGAACACCCTTCCGGAACGGCGTGCGTCCTGTTGCCTGCCGGTAACGATTGCTGGCGCCGACTCTGCGGACGCCACTGGTCAGACATGTGGAGGGCTGGGCGCTCTGGCGAAGGCCAGAACTGAGCAGGGCCACAACACCGAGGCTGCCGCTGCAGGCGTTGTACGTTACGTTGATGATCGGGGCCCCAACTGCGCCGAGCCGGACCCCTCCCACCCCCCGCCCTCCCGCTCTGCCGGGCGTCGGCCGCCTCAAGTCCCGGAAGCACAGCGCACCCGTTGGCTGATGCTTCTTAGGTCGCGCTCATGGACCCCCCCCCCCCCACCCCGGTAGTCGCCAATGAAATCTGATAGCTGACAAGTTCGTGCTGAGGGACGTTTTGATTAGATACTATTTTCCAGAAGAACAACACGACCGGCTTAGCCAGGAGCAGCGGGCCTTGCGGGCACGAATGCACCTGCTGGAATTCCCGCCACCACGCAGTCAGTCACCAAAAGAACACCTGTCAGGATTTTGGGTTCCTAGGACTGACCACGTCCTCGCAACAGACCACATAGCGACGGAATGTGAACGCTGAGCCCCCGGTGATGTGGAATTCCCTGGATAAGACCTGACAGTTTCGGACCCAATAAACGGGAGCTTTGGGGTCGGGATGGCTTTCATGGTATGCTTTGTGTCAGACAGCCGAAATCAATAGCACCGCACTGGTCGTTGCACGTTGTTTCCCGCTGGTTGTACTCTCCCAATCATTACTGGTTTAGTGCGTCACCATTTCCTGTGTTTTCAGCCGCCCACTGACAGCGCGGGTGATATCATCGGTGCATTGTCCTCTTATTTACTACCAGTGGAGCTGGTCCACGCCCAGTGGGCACCGACCCGAACGTGCGATGATGCGCGGGCCCGCATTCAGGGATTCCGTGTTGACAACGCGGGTCGAATCTCTTCCGGCTGGGTATATATACTGTTCATCTGATTCAATGCAATGCAGGGAGTGAATTCCACTGCGCCAGTCCTACTGCGCCGGATTCCGATTGTCGTCCGTTGCAGTCCAGAGGCAGCTTTCCTAAGAGTAACGAGGTGGACATTGGGACTTAATAGGCCTCGTTGGCTTATTCGCGTCTCCGGCTTTGTCTCCGGACTGTTTACGCACGCTCCATCCCAGCTGTCCTGATCGCATGTCCCTGCCAGTGCGGAGAGATAAAGACTCGTTTTTTTGCTTCCCATATCACCCTAAGCTGGCAAGTCTAGGTCGATTTTATCGTGCTGTGTCGTCAGTTTACCTTGCACGAGCAAAGTCCGTGTCAACTCGCATTGGGCGAGGGCCTGCTTAGCAGCAAAACGTGGACAGAAAAAATCAACAGCCCGTTTGAAGTGCAAACTGAAGAGACGCTTTCGGGTTTTAGGTAATTCTCCATGTGAAAACAAATATACACAGTACTCATTGTATTAAAACAATTGTAACAAATAAGCTTTACAACATTTTAGGGCGTCGTATAAAAATATTGGTATCTTGCACCCACACAATGACAATTTACGTTCGGCCACCAGGCCTCACTGGTAACCTGTTCACGAAATTGTCCGGCATGCATTCATGTAAAATTTACTTCATCGTTCTGCGGCGCATGACATTTCGAATCTAACAGTACGCGTGTCAGTCAGTAACTTTGCAACACATATGGGGCCTCTCCATGCGTAAAGCCCTGCGTGCACAGTTTCTTTCAGATTCGAATGGACCCATCTGTACACGGTCCACATGTGACGCGTTTTGGCAAACAACTACGATGCACAACGTTTCAACGCTTCTCGTAAATGCAGCATACGAGGCCAGCCACTGCCGTGCTCACGTTCCTCCAACACACTCGTATCGCGCTGCCGTCGACCGCTCGCGCCCGGGCCGTCGGTTTCCCCGAGCCGCTCGATCCACGCAGGGGGTGGGAGTGTGGGGGCCGGGTCCGCGCTCGGCCGGCTCGTGCCGCCGACGGAGCGTCCGGCCCGGCGGGCCGCCGCCGCGCCAGCCGCGCCACTAGAAGTACACTGCCACCGGACTCTGCTCCAGCTCGGCTGACGGCGTGTTGGGCAGCGGCGTCACGCTGACGTCCGGGTCCAGCTCCGTCTGCCGACAGCGCAAGCCCCGTCAGCTCGTCAGCACCAGCTCCGCCAGGTCGTCAGCATCAGCAGGGCGGCGGTCGGCCGAACCTGAGGCGACTCCAGCCCTGGGCGTCCTGAGACGACCTCTTCGGAAACCAGGAGCCCGACAATATTCGCCTCCCTCATGTGCTACTAGACGCGCCAGGTGTTAGCTGTATAATAGCTTCACAGGGACTTAATACGCCTGGAAAAGAGCGGCCCCAATCTGTCAAAAGACCACTGGGATGACTTAAGCCCGCACAAAGATCCCAAACTACTTTCAACGAACAACTTCTGAGTGAAACGAAAGCTCAGGCAGTTCAAGAGGTAACTGGAGCAAACGAAACACCGTTAGTTGGCTCCAAGGCGATCTTCGAACTTTGCAAAGAACTGTCGGCTTCCAACAACACTCGCGGAACGATGGATTAGCCTGCATTGCTCGGGTTTCCCTGCAACCGCGACCGTACGGCGAATCTTTTGAGCCACTCCCGCTATCTCTGGATCTGGCCGTGGAATGGGAAACATCATGAGAGCATTTGGTATCTTACCAACGCCCTGTCTAACAGAACCTTTTCGGAGTGACTGATGTTGAACATAGTGCCAAGCACCTAATGGCCATAAGAATCGCATGACAGCATGTAGCACCCGCAACCGCAATGAAACCTTTAAACTGAGGCCAAACAATAACTAACGATGCTCTACGTCAGAGACAAACTATAATTCGCAAAAAAGTCACGGTAAAGGTCAGACCAGATCGAGCTGCCTTATGCTCTTAACTAGTCATGAAGCAAATGAGTCCGTGGGCTTTCTTCCGAGGCATTTTACCCGATGTGGCGTTAGAAAGATCTAGTCAGTGGTCATTTGGATTTGAACCATAAAGTTGGTTTACGGAAAATTCTGTAACAAACTGGTATTGTAAGCTGTTGCGATGTCGCATTTGCAAGGAGTCTTGCATGACCTTTTTGCGACTTAATGAGGTCTCGTGTCATATGATAGCAAAATGACTCATTTCACGGCTACATTACATGACGCGTGAAATGACGCGGTTTCAGATTGGTGGATGCCCCCAATCTGAATCGCTACATGAATAGCCATACATCATCAGCAAGTCAGCATAATAAAAAAACCACACATGTCCGCAACCGAGCTAAATAACTATTTGTCAAACATGTGAAATTGATAACTCGGCAGCACCACCAATTTCGATCTAAAACGGTTGATAACTAATTCCAGAAAACCAGAGGCGTTACTTTTATCCCCAGTGGTTATAAATAGATTGGGCCGACCGGAAATATATATTTTTTTAATGATACATGTTGAGGGTTGCGGTACATCCTCCAACTTTTTTAATTGGCACGATCATGCTGTCTGTGCCGTAATCACCCTGGTAACTATCAGCGTCACCATGAGGCCCGTGGGGGACCAGCACTCAGCACCATGAGGCCCGTGGGGGACCAGCACTCAGCAGAGGCGCCTTCAGTACAGAGGCATCCAGGCCTAATTTTAATTCTTAAGTCCGCCCGAAGAAAAGGCTCAACGAAGTCAATTAACATTAAAACTGTTTAGGCACGCCCCATTCGTTCCAGGCCAGCACTCCATTCAGAACCAGGCACCAACGGCCTGTCAACGGCCGACCCGCACTTGCCGTGTGGAGGCTTCCGGGGGGCGCTCGTGACTGATGCTTGCTTCCGGGGGCGCTCGTGACTGATGCTTGCTTAGCCAGATTACCAGATAAGGAGCACGCTTCGCGCTAGCCGTGAGTGCATGCGAGGTCTAAAACTGGCGATGCAGCCATGCTCTCACGACATCGGCCGCTTCCGATGCTCCACTGCAGTGCATTGCCAACAGATGGACGGAAGAAGGCCCAGACCGCAGCACGCCCGTTGCCCAGCGCGTGGGAGGGCATACCCCACCTCCCAGCGCTGGCGCCCACTGAAAGGGTGGGCGGTGAGCAGTGGCCGTGGATGGAGATCCCGTAGGGGCCAGCGGGGGTGAGGTCAGGCCCGCCGGGCCCAAGCAAGCCCAGACTGTGAGGAATCTGGGAGTTCAAATAGGGGTTTCGGGCTCCAAGGGTCCCATCGGACGATTCTTTTCGGATCTTTGGGCACAAGTCCTCTACATCTTTGCGATCCTCCGGATTTCTCCTAGTATTTATAGCTGCCCACAGGGCCCGTTTCACTCCTCACAAGCCCTCTTGTTGCCTAGGAGAACCTACATTGCTTGCATAGGCAATTGAGGTGCTTCTTGGTGTATACATGGCCCTGCTGACATGAAGAGGAATCCTCACCAGAATGTAATTGGTGAAAACAAAAATGAGTTTCCTGCGAAGCTACACAGCGCAGCCTTGCCCGTTGGTTCGATTTGTCACTGTCTGAAATCCGTGACTGCGGAGAGTGTGAGCCCTAGGTTGGCTAGACTCTATCTGATCGGCTCTATCTGTCTCAAATAAGATTAGAGTCAGATGGAACTCGTGTCATGGGCCCTCTTGAGAATGTTAATGATCTCACTGGACGTAAATTCAGCTGCAGTCTGAGAAGTCTAGCGTGGTAGTGTTGTTCAAAACAACGATGGGGATGATCACATGTTTACCAAAATTCTCACCTACTTTCGGCGTAAACAATACTGATATTGGGTGCTGCTCCAAACATGGTGTGTGCCAATGGTTAAGAAACGAATTTGTGCCCGGCTTTGGTCCGTTGACATAGGAAAGCACATGCCAGGTTATTTCTCGAACGGCGGCAGACGCTTAAGTTAAACGAACAAACAACAAAAATCGCGAGCCTTTGGCGCGTCAAAATAAGTAACGCACGGCATGTTGTGGTTCTGCATTAAACATGTGATAACGTCAGCTGCGATCTGCAATACTTTAGTCTGACCATAGTGGTGGAAACCCATGTCAGGTTATCTTTCAAACGATGACAAACGCCCAAGCTCAAGCCAATTACTTCGCGCACATTCGTCTCGTCTAAATGTATAACAGTCTTCCAATTATATCTGGTCTGCTTGCCAGTTGTTCACAGAGCTCCGTGTTTTTGAGAAGAAAAAAACTTCCCTTTAGCAGAAAAAACGAAGTATTCAAAACCGAGGTGTTCGAAATGTGAGAGAGTGTGCCCTTTCACGCTGCAATGAGCCTAATGACACTGATCCCCTGAATCACTGATCTTGCCCCCCACCGCCCCTTCCCAACCCGAAGGATGTAACCCCACCTCTGAGATTGGATGAATCAGGAGTGAATGCAGCTGGAGTATGGGGGACAACCTAACCAGAATGGGAAAATGACATTTTGAATGGGAAAACGTGAAAACGTGCATTCTACGAGACCACTGGGAAATTGACCCAATTCTGCGAAACTTGGTGAGGCATGTTTCCCTAGCCCCTCGGCGGTTACAACCATGCTCCCTTCCCCGTATTTGGTTGCGGTCTCTGTCGCTGACATTGACCGAGCAGCCGGTGTGTTGCGACACTGATCCCGCCGCGAGGCCGACGCCACCACGTTACCCTCGCTGGAAATTCTGACCGACGCCGACGATGGGTGCCATATCGCGCGGAGGGAAACGGAACCGCGATGACGGTACACGGTCGGCGCCGGCCGCACCAGCGCCATCTATGCGGACGTCTGCCCGGCAGTTCCAGAGGCTGGGGATCGACGCTTCGGTCCGATAAACTGCTGCTGGGTGACCCACGCATGCCCTGAAGAATACAGTGATGTTTAGTGCGGCCGCTGGAGATTTGGGTTACGCAGTGTCCGTGAGGGTGTCGTCAGCCACGTCAGGGGATTCTACTATGCCAAGGACCGCACACCTGCCGGTAAAACCAGAAAACAATACGCAAAACAAATATTAAGCCTCACTAAGAACGCAGAGAACGACCCAAAACGACCCCCGCTTTCCCGTCCACGACGTGCCGTGTGCGCAGCAGGACGCCGATCGGAACTGACCAGCCAACTCCGAGCAGAAGACAGGCTGCAGACGGTACCAAGACATCGGCCGGCGACAGCCCGTGACATCACGCCGCAGAAAACACGATGGAGAGCGAACTCAAGACCGCGGCTGGATGATGTTCCCATAAGCCGTTTTCACGCTAACCTTTTTGGACTGATCTGGCATCATATCTCAAATACACGAAAGCACAAATCCATGTTGAATGTTAACGCCGATCTGAACATCTTTTAGTCGAATGTACATACCAGTTACATCAAATCGCATGTGCTACAAGTAAGTTGATCGAGCCAGGATGAGGTCATGTCAGGCCACGCGGTAACCTTCCGTAAGCCAGTATAAATGACACCTCTCCGGGCCAACATGTACTACCGGGTCGAATGGTGCCAACTGCAACATCAACACAGGAGTGTGAGTGGACGACTCCAGATGCGAGCCATATCGGGTCACTTGATGCCAATGTTAGACCACGTGATGCCGTTGGTCTTCAGGAGCAGACTCAGATGCTCTCTTCTCAGCGGGGCTCTTCTTGACCGCCACGTTGCCGCTGCCCATTCAGCGGCACGAGAAGGAATGCAGTGCAGCGTCCAGCGCGATCCCACGCGGGGTTCTCCGCGTTGGCTGGACCTTGCCCAGTTCGCTCGCAAGCCTGCGTCTCCCTTCGGAGGCGCGCTTGCCGCACAGCTGGCTTATGTGAAGGGCGAATAAGCTATTGAGCCAGAAACGGATTTTTTTGAAGCGTTTATAAACAACTGTCTTTTGAACAAGGCATCACTCAATCAAGCACATTGCACCATTCGACTCGGCATTCCATGCCCGCTCCGGAAAGGCATCATCAATACCTGCTTGCGCAGGGTCATCAAGTGGCATGCCATGACCTCTACCTTGGCTCGGTCGGCTTACTTCTTGCACCTAAAAACGCTGATGCAATGGGCACGCATAGTTGACTTAAAGGTGTCTAGACCGGTACAACATGTCAGGTCATCTTGATTATCCGGCATCACGTGTAATAATTGCTTGTACCGAATACCGATGATGACTTCTGTGCTCTCTCGAGGTCACAGAGCCTCTAAAGGTCACAGCCTTTTACGCCGCGCAAAAAGCCGAGAGGTGCATTGCTTATCTGAGATTTCCACATTTGTAGCGATTTTAAAGAAGATCGAAGTGGTCCGGATTCCTCAGATCGGGGGGTCCCGCACCGAGGCAGTGGGGAAGTCAGGAGGAAATGTTTCATTGCGCCAGAGGCTGATTATTTTCGGCCATTTATTATTTCATCTTTCGAACTGAGCGTGATTCGATGCTGCAATTAGTAGCATCTGACTCGTTACGGTATTTCCCGTCTGGAAAGGCGTCATTTACACTTGCTCGCCAAGGTCACCACGTGGCCCGACACAACCGCAACTCTGGTTAGCTCACCTCACTTCTTTCGCCTTGATATTTTGCTGCAATTAAGGAGTGCATTCGACTAAAAGTGGTTTAGATCGGTTTCAACATGCCATTTTATCCTGATTACCCAGAATCACGTACTATGTTTGTTCAGGCTGAACTCTGGTATTCGGTAGCCTCTAACGGTCACAGTTTTTGACATCCCGTGAAAAGCAGAAAGCTGTTCTCTTTAGCTGACATGTTACACACTTGCAGCAGTTTTAAAGAAAGTCAAAGGGGTCAGAAGGGTCTCGTATTTGGCCGATTAGGAATGTTTTATTGCGCCAGAAACCGATTATTCTCAGACATTTACAAGCTTGTCTTTGGTGCTAAGCGTCATTCAGCAACCCATTGGTGCCATTCGAGTCGGCATTGCAGGGACTCAGGTAAAACGCCATTTATACCTGCTTGCGCAGGGTTAGCACGCGACCTGACATGACCTCAACTCTGGTTCCATCACCTTATCTTGGCTCTATCCTGTTCTGGGATTGCAGCCAGTACCCCTCCGAATTGCTTTTCCACCTCGTTTCACGAAATCCTCCTTTACCTTGGAGCTGTGTTATCTCGCACCGCATGACTCGCAGTTTTTTCGGTTTCCAGAAAAGCATTCATGTAGAAATGATTCCGAACCGCCACCACGGCAGCTTGGGCTTCTCTCGAATAACCGGTACGGTCCGCTGCTGTTGTTTTCACCAGTAGCTCTCAGAGGCGGGGCTCGACTTGGCACCAGATCTTGTCGCTAACATTCGATACGTATCTGGTGGCTCTGTTATTTCCAAAACCCTCCTGTAAAAAGTAAGGGCGAATTCATCTTCTTTGCTGATTTGTACGTGGTGATGAAAACGTTCAATTCTCTTAGGCTGCACTTGTCCATTTCCTCTAAGCTCATTCTCCGTGTAAAACCATTTGCAATGCATCCACTGATACATACAATTATTGCTATGCCACACTTGGTTGCCAAAGCAAGCCCTCTCGAGAGCTGGCAGCCGACAAATGGCCAGGGTCCCGCAGTTAGAAAAAAGGCAGTTTTGTTCTCCAGAGAAGACCAGTTTCGAATCTTCCTCCCAGGCATGTTGTTGTTTTTGCCATCGTCATGGTAGCCTGAGCCTCGGCTTCAGAGTCGCCAGACCTCATCCAGAAGGACTCTGTGCCCCGTCAGTCCCTCGGCAGCTGCGACGCGTCATCATCCTTGCGGATTTTGTTCATAAACATCGTCTGTTGGGGCTGTTCGGTATGCACCCGGGAATGAATTCTGTGAGGATCTGTCAGCATGCGCCCGGGAATGAATTCTGTGAGGATCTGTCAGCATGCGCCCGGGAATGGATTCTGTAATGGCTGTCGGTATGCACCCGGTAATGGATTCCGCAATGGTCTGTCAGTATGCACCCGGGAATGGATTCTGTAATGATCTGCCGGTATGCACCCAGTAATGAATTCTGTGAGGGTCTGTCGGTAAGCACCCGGGAATGGGTTCCGTGAGGGTCCTCGAGCACTGCTCTTGTCCGCAACTTTCCACATTCTGGAGGCAAAGCGCACGTTCATCGCCACGGATTTTTCATTACATAATACGTTGGGGCAGCACAGTGTTGTCTGTGCTCCAGGATCCAGCAAGGCGCGTGTCTCTCTGGCTTCCCCGGCAGGCCCGTGCACGTTGACAGACACAATTTGAGGGAGCACGGTGACTTCATTCTGTTGAGCCGCCGCGGTTGTGAGAAGTTGTGAGGACGTAACGTGATCTGCGCCATTTGAATGGACCGATTTAGCCAAACGCCAGATGATCCGCCTGCTGTCATGAAGGAGCTCGTGATGTCTCACTGCGCAGCCCTCCCTTCCACAAGGCTTAGCAGTGGCACAGTCGCGAATATGATATTCTCCTTGTTGGCAAAAGACGCACAGTTTGTTACCTACTACAGACTCGTAGCAGGCAACAAACGCGGTCATCGGTTGACGTCTCCGCTAATTTCCACTGCTCCGAGCTGTGGTCACCGCCACAGCAGACACATCCCACAGGACACGCTTCATTCATCCTCGCTGAACTCCTGGTGAGCTGTTCGGAGTTGTGCAGTGCACCTGATATTTTGCGTTTCAGTCAAAATTTAATTTGTTTGCCGAGTCACCGATTGAAAGTAGCCAACCTCGGCTTTGTTGACTTCATCTCCCGGACGTGTTCAACCCATTTCCGTCTTAGCTCCTTGGGTTATTTTTCCACCGCCCGTTCCCGGTTCTCGTAGCCCTCAATGTCCCTTTGAAGCCAAGGGTTTCTCATAACCGCCACGGCGCAACTAATCACAGCGTGAAGCCTCTCCAGACCAGCAGCACTGGTGTACCTGGGGGTGTAGCCATCAACACGGCTCCCATGTTTGCGTGCATCATATCATAATCTCGGCTAAATCTGTTTTCCGGTGTTGCGAGAGCCTCCTGATCTAGCTCCAGTTCAGACGACATGCCGCTAATGGTTTGCTGCGCCCAGCTTGGGATCACATACTGCAGGCGGATTGCTTCCGCCGACTCAGACAAGGAAGACCGGAGAGCTGATCCACGAGAGGTCTGAATAAACCCTACCACTCGGCCGCTCCATGGGATCGCCGGAGGATGCCGGCAGAGTAATGCGTGAGGTACTCTTGGTGAACGAGGAGCAATGAGATGACACTTGGTTGTCTCCCTGAGCGCTCATTCGTAGCTCGCTGCAGGATACCCTCCTGATCTTGGATGGCCGGGCTGTCCTGTGTCCAGTGATGTTGTATCGCACCGTCACCGTCAGCATCTCGCTCCTCGCCGACAAAGTCGTCTCGGCGCTCTCATGCCAGAGAGCCTTCTGCAGCCTTTCTCAGCTCGTTCCTCTGCAGCCTTTCTCATACTGCAGCCTCTCAGCTCAGCTCAGCTCAGCCTTTCTCAGGCTGGCTTCTGGCTGAGCGATCTCACTTGTGGCAGTCACTCCTTCGAGCTTTCTGCCTCGCTGAAGGTCCTGTCCATCCTTTTCAAAACGCAACTGCTGCTCAAGTTGCTTAAGCCTTAGCTTTTGCAGCTTTATCTTCATCTCAGCATTCCTGGATTTCACTGCCTACTGAGATGCCGCCCAGCAGCTCAGTAATGCTGCCTCTGATGCCTGCTCATCTCGTCTAGCTAGCCGGTGCTGGCGTAAGCTTTCTGTTGTTTTCGGGTACTATTTTAAACATATTTTTTCTACATACCTTATCTTTGATCTTCTTATGTGCCACCACGTGATTTAAAAGTGACGGGACATGGATAGATAAGTTGGTGGTGCGCATTAACCTTAAAAAAGAACAAATCGCTACAACATTGCTCAATGAGGTAAGTGTGTGACTTGGGTCCTGAGATAAGCGTATGACTTGGGAGCTGAGGTAAGAGCTGAGGTAAGCGTGTGACTCGGGAGCTGAGATAAGCGTGTGGCTTGGGAGCTGAGGTAAGCGTGTGACTTGGGAGCTGAGGTAAGCATGTGACTTGGGAGCTGACGTAAGAGCTGAGGTAAGCGTGTGACTTGGGAGCTGAGGCAAGCGTGTGACTTGGGAGCTGAGATAAGAGCTGAGGTAAGCATGTGACTTGGGAGCTGAGGTAAGCATGTGACTTGGGAGTTGAGGTAAGCATGTGACTTGGGAGCTGAGGTAAGAGCTGAGGTAAGCGTGTGACTTGGGAGCTGAGGCAAGCATGTGACTTGGGAGCTGAGATAAGAGCTGAGGTAAGCATGTGACTTGGGAGCTGAGGTAAGTATGTGACTTGGGAGTTGAGGTAAGCATGTGACTTGGGAGCTGAGGCAAGTGTGTGACTTGGGAGCTGAGATAAGAGCTGAGGTAAGCATGTGACTTGGGAGCTGAGGTAAGCATGTGACTTGGGAGCTGAGGTAAGCATGTGACTTGGGAGCTGAGGTAAGAGCTGAGGTAAGCGTGTGACTTGGGAGCTGAGGTAAGCATGTGACTTGAGATCTGAGGCAAGCGTGTGGCTTGCTAACTAATGCAAGTATGTGACTCCCGGCCCTATACAGGAGGTAAAGTCAACAAGCGATCTGTTGACACCTTGCGCGAGCCGCAGCGTCATGTCAGTGGGAGTCGCCTCGTTGACGGCCGAGATCTCAGCCGTCGGACGTCTTGGACCAAATCTCGCGATATTAGCAGAAGCAACATCGTGCCGCATGCCGTATGCGGCTCGTACATCCAGCGTCATCACGACCATTGTAGCTCCGGCTTGCATCGCAGCACTCGACTGTAGCTCCGGCTTGTATCGCAGCACTCGACTGTAGCTCCGGCTTGCATCGCAGCACTCGACTGTAGCCGAACCGGAACCCCGCTGCCGTCTGGCTCTACCATCTGCATCCGCCGCCAGCTTCCGTACATCAGCGGACGCCCGGTGATGTGCCGGCACGGCCGACTGTAGCCCGTGGCTTGGGCGAGAGGGCGATAAGCTGCACGTGCAGTGTTACGCTCCTCCACCAGGCTGTGCGCACAAGTCAGCCGGGTTGTTCCACCCTCTGCCTCAGGTTAGGTGCGGTCACCTGGTCGGCCGCGGAGGCCGCGGGCCGGCGGCGGCCGTGAGCAGCGCAGTCATGACCACACAACAGGCTCCTCCGAGAAGCGTGGCAAGCTCGGACTTATCTGAGCAGCATGGCAGGTCCGGTGATCGGTGGTGACTTAGGATCCGGGGGGAGAACCTGAGTTCCGTGTTCCCTTATCCAACAGCGGCAGACCGTGGCGCACAGCGGCAGACCCCGGGTGACGCTCCCTCCTCCAGCAGCATGGTAGACCCCGAGTGACGCTCTCCCCTCCAGCAGCCTGGCAGACCCGGGTGACACTCTCTCCTCCAGCAGTCCGGCAGACCCGGGTGACGCTCCCTCCTCCAGCAGCATGGTAGACCCCGGGTGACGCTCTCTCCTCCAGCAGCCTGACAGACCCGGGTGACGCTCTCTCCTCCACCAGCCTGGCAGACCCGGGTGACACTCTCTCCTCCAGCAGTCCGGCAGACCCGGGTGACACTCTCTCCTCCACCAGCCTGGCAGACCCGGGTGACGCTCTCTCCTCCAGCAACCTGGCAGACCCGGGTGACGCTCTCTCCTCCACCAGCCTGGCAGACCCGGGTGACGCTCTCTCCTCCAGCAGCCTGGCAGACCCGGGTGACGCTATCTGCTCCAGCAGTCCGGCAGGCCCGGGTGACACTCTCTCCTCCAGCAGTCCGGCAGCCCCGGGTGACGCTCTCTCCTGCAGCAGTCCGGCAGCCTCGGGTGGCGCTCTCTCCTCCAGCAATTCAGCATACTCGGGTGTCAAGCTGTACTTCTCCAGCAACGGCTGACCCATACGACAGACATGTAGACCCGGGTAGCGCACAGCAGAAGACCCTGGCGCCGCACTCTCCGTCTCCACGACTGATGTCGGAAAACCCAGGTGCTGCACCCTGCTTCAGCAGCAGTAGCAGGCCCATGCGCCAAGCTCTCTTCTTCCAGCAGTGGCGGACCTGAGCGTCGCACTCCAGCAACGGTAGACCTGAGCGTCGCACTCAATCAGCGGCAGACCTGGGCGTCGCAATCAAGCAGCGGCAGACCTGAGCGTCGCACTCCAGCAGCGACAGACCCTGGCGCCGTACTCCGGCAGCGGCCATCCCAGGCCCGTATCTCCAGCAGCGGCACTCAAGCTCAGCCCCCCCCCCCCCCCCCACCCCCCAGCAGCTTGGGACTTGCTTCTGGACCAGCTCAGCCTACACAATTTGTATCACTGGTGATAATAAACTTTCCAGAATCCGCAGGTATTTAAGAACGCCTTCGTCGTTATTGGAGCTTTACGGCGCACTCAGTTGCTGAGGCTATATGGTGTCGCCTTCCTCTCACCCTGGCAGGAAGGGCGGGCACTGCGGGGAAACCTCGTACCTTGGTTTCCCAGACGCGCAGTGGTTAACACGGACGCGTCAACGTTAATAACTTGTTCATCACGTCCTTACACGGCCCAACCCCTCAAACTCTTGTTTGAAAATCGTTGAAAATAAAAGTAGTCACTAGATTATTGACTTATTTTTGGGTCGTTCCTTTTAAGAGGGGCTTTTCTAAGCCCCTGATACTAGTGACAACCCTCTGGTGTAACTGTGCAGCCTCCGTTGACAAACATTTTTACTGAAGGCAAATACCTATTGTTGTGAGCACGAGACAACGTCGTGTCATCACTCAAGATAAAAACTCTAACCAGCCATTGTGGTTAGAGGACTTGTGTCTGTGCAGCAGCACAGTCATGACACATGCTCCAGCCAGTGGCTTCAAACCTCGCTAAGGCGCATGACCGGTGCACGGTAGACTGTGGAGAGGATAGAGCGGAGAGGGGCAGACTCAAGACGTGCTGGCTCCAGCCAGTGGCTTCGGACCCCGCCTGATCCGGTGCACGGCAAACTGTGGAGAGAGCAGAGCGGAGAGGGGCAGACTCAAGACGTGCCGACTCCAGCACAGGTGACGCCGCCCCCGGCCAACGCAGGCCCCGATCAGACTGTGGGAGAGCCGAGAGGACAGCGGCAGACTCAAGAGGCGCCGACCGGCCGCCCCGCCCCAGCGGAGGAGCCAGCGCGAGTGGCGGGCGCGGCGGCGGCCGTCAGCAGCCAGCTGGGCACCTGTTCCGCGTGATGCTCCTGCGGCCCCGGCCCCTCCTGGATAGTCGGCTCCAGGGGAGTCTTAACGTGGCCGGTCGGGTAGCGCACCGACCTGAGCGACTGAAATGCCAACGGCCGCGCTCGGTCACGCCAGAACAGACACACACACACACACACACATACTGCTCATTTTCCTCGGCTGGCACACTTGCGCGCTCATGCGGACGTGCGAGGAAGCATAAGCATTTACAAACCTAACGGCAAGCATAATCAGCCTGCGTTCCCCACCTACCATCATACACAGCCACTACATACGGAAAATGAGTGGCACTCGACAGGCAACGGATAAATAACACCAAGCGTCTGACCATGGCGCGAACCCGCCGCGCTCTCAGCGCCGGCCACCACCCACCCTGTTCTGCTCGTCCTCCCAGCTGAGCTTCTTCACGCGCTTGGGGATGCTGCCCTCGGGCCAGCCGGCGACCGACCCGGCCGGCTTGAAGGTGGAGCTGGCGCTGGACTGGAGCGAGCGCTGCGAGCCGCGCGCTGCCGCCGGCTGGCGCGCCAGCGTGCCGGCCGAGCCCAGGTCGCCGCCGTTGGCCAATGGGTTACGCAGGCTGCCGTTGGCGGCGGCGCCGCGCGCGAACCGCCGGCTGCCGCGGGAGACGGTGGCTGTCGTGCCCAGCGACCCTGCGGCGGGACGGCGGGCGATCATCGTTCGCCCGGGGACTGACCGCCAGCCGGCAGCGCCGGCGGGGTGGCAACGGGGACGAACCAGTTATCAGCTTTCTCGTGATCGGGAGAACCGATTATCAACGAACCCGATGACTGCAGTATGAGCTCGGCATCTGCGTCTCTCTGGTGGGGATAACTACTTGATCAGTGGTAGTGATAAGCGGGAGATGCAAATAAAAATCAGTCAACAACAAAAAATAAGTTATCAGCCTCCTGCCGCGGAATTACAAACCGATTACACCAATGCTTCTGAGGTGTGTCCATCGACGGGATTAGCCGCCATGTGGCGGGAAATACGGGTTAATCTTTAGCCACCCGGACACAGCAGTCATCAACTTAATGAACAAACGTACACCTGCACGAGATCATCTCTGCCCAACCCGCGAAAAAGGATTGCCGAAATATCGGTGTTCCTGAGGTGGGAGACGGGCCCTAGCCCTCAGTTCCCAGGCTCTCAGCCTCCGCACGCGATGGTCAGCACAACAGCGACGTTTATCACGCCAGCTACAGCGACCAGATCCGTCGATACAAGGCGGGCCTTCAGCCCCGCGCCGGGCGATGGCCACCCTCCGCTGCCGACCCGCCGACCCCACCGCGACACCTGCCGCGCGCGCCCGGCTCCCCGGCGGCGTACGGTCGACGTTGAGCGTGTCGAGATCGACCACCAGCGAGCCGAGGTGGGAGGCGCGCGGCGAGCCCGGCCCGCTGCCGGCCTCCAGCTTCTCGTGCGGGATCGAGTTGTTGACGTAGCTGGCCACCTTGGCGCCCAGCGCCGGCGAGGTGCGCCTTGTCCGCGCCCGGTCCTTTTTGCTGCGGCCAGAGACGGCGGCGGTGAGCGCGGTGCGGGGGACCCGCAGCCATACCTCCGCTGCCGGCGGCAATGCTGCTCACCCCGGGCACGGACACAGGTGGGTCCGTTATTCCCCCGGCAGCACGGGTGGCCGCAACGGAAAGAGGATGCGGACTTAGACGGGCAGTGAAACGTAGACGCAAAAACATTGCTACCACTACTGCCAATCTGATACTCTGCAGAGGTCGTGCGCCTCTCTGAACCGGAACTGCGTCTGGTTCGTTACCACCCATATGGCACGTTGTTCGATGCTCGCTTACTAAAAAGTCAGCTACTTACTATGTACATACGTAGGGCCCAGGATCACGATAACCAGTTCAAGTACTTACTATTTACATATGTAGAGGGCCAAGGTCACAATAACCAGTATCAGCACGCCCAGGAGCACCCCGAAGATAATCATCAAGAGGAGAGAGCTCTCGGCCCTCGTGCTCGGGCCCAGAAGCTCCTGCGGAAACCGCACGGTAACCGGCACCGAGGACTGAAACAGAGAGGACGCGTCTGGTGTCAGTCCCGGCAGCGGTGACGCCCCCGCGGGGGTCGCCGCGAGGTCACCGGCACCGAGGACTGAAACAGAGGACGCGTCTGGTGTCAGTCCCGGCAGCGGTGACGCCCCGCGGGGGTCGCCGCAAGGTTAGTAGCGTCACTTGCGCAAGCGCGGGGCTACTTAACGCCACGCGCGCCGTAAATACCGCGGGGCATGAATAGGAGCACACTCACTGAGCTCGTATATTGAAATGCCGAACCATTTGCATCAGCTGGTTCCTTAACACTACACGCGCGCCGCAAATACCCGGGGACTTGAACGGGAATCCACTTACCGAGCGCGTATATTAAAATTTCGAACCATTTGAGCATGACTGCCGGCAAACATCGCACAAACGTGGTGCAAGCGTCTTATATGAAGTACAGACTGCTGCCAACTGTCGTGCTGGGCTGGACTTCACCAGCTCAGACTGCTGCCAACTGTCGTGCTGGGCTGGACTTCACCAGCTCAGACTGTTGCCAACTGTCGTGCTGGGCTGGACTTCACCAGCGCAAACTGTTGCCAACTGTCGTGCTGGGCTGAACTTCACCATCTCAGACACGGTTTTTGGCAGCGCGTTTGCCTACATACGAGTAGCTCTCCGATGCAGAGCCGTGCTGGTGAGGATCTTGGGTCAGGTTGAGCAGGCAAAGTGCTTGTACGCAAAGATACATGGTTAAAGGAAATCCTCCCAAGTTGGGGGAGCTCACGCCATTTTAGAGCACTTCTTTCCAGTCCACGCTGAAGGGGGGGGGGGGGAGCTCACCTCTCTGGTCTCCCAGTTCTTGCACCAGTGCAAAGGTAAGAGGCCTGCACCTTGAATCAGGGAAAACTTGCCTCACCTTTACCACATCTTGTAAGCCTTGAGGCAATGGGTGTCCATTTATATCCTCTTGGGGGGGAGGGGTGTCACTGCCCCTCCTCCAATGTCCAAGTTGGCCCACCCAATATTGACTTCCTCCAACCTTCTGGCTCTATTCAGAAAATTAAAAATGTGAGCTCATAATTACATCATCTTTAAGGAAGGTCTAAATAAATGTTTGACCGATAAAAGGGACAAAACAAATTAAAACCGCGAAAACTCGGCCAACTGAGCGCAGCTAACTGAGCTAGCCATACTTTTATAGCAATGAGCTCGTAACGTATTTTCTGTTTCTGCTGCATGCTACATGTTTTTAATTGCATGATGCACATGCCTTGTTCACTTCGGTCTGGTTCTGTGTTATTGTCTGCGTGTTTTGCGATTCTTAAGCAATGTTTTAGCTTCTACGAGACGCAACAAGTTTTATTATTCTGCCACGACTTACCGGATGATTCAAACAAACCGGTCGAATATTAACACCCGCACATCTGGCAAATTCGCTAGCCATCTGCTTTCGCAAGAACCATTACCGACTAGACTCGACCAAGAGCCGACAGCCGAGTACAGCCGACAGCCGGCTGACCCGATAGCGGTTATCATCCGACAATGACCACCAAAACAACACTACTTTTGTCGGGCATGCCTGACGTGGGTGCTTCCACGCAGCCTGCAGCCCGCCGTGCGGCTGCCGGCTGGAGATTTCAGAGACTCTCTACTCCCGAAGCCGTACACCTCCAGCAACGTCTGAAAGCCTATGCCATCCACCCCACGTATATAACCGAAACCTGGTGTCAATCATCAACGCCCAGGAAAACGACAACGATGCCGATGACATCTCTCGCCGAGACAGAACAAGGCAACATGTTGGAGCAGGAGTGTAGTTTTTAATTGGAGGACTCTAACTCGCTAACTTTGTAAGAAAAATGGGTGATATCCGACGAGTGTCTTATTCTTAGTGCAGCTAGGGGAAGGCTTAGTCATTTTTCCTACTCAGCAGCCTCCCTCACGCGAAACTGGACCCCTGTGACGGAGGCTCACTGGCTGTGACACGTGACGGATTCGCTACCACATTACTTTAACGCCCAGCCCACAGCCCAGCTCCAGAATGGAAGGCGTCTGAGTCCAGAACCAGGTGGATCAAAATCGATGTAAGGTGATCGGCAGCTTACACCAACTGCGTGGCAACACCACAGTTCAACACCGCAGTTCAACACCACAGTTCAACACCACAGTTCAATACTACAGTTCAACACCACAGTTCAACACCACAGTTCAACACCGCAGTTCAACACCACAGTTCAACACCGCGGTTTAACACCACAGTTCAACGCCACAGTTCAACACCACAATTCAACACCACAGTTCAACACCACAGTTCAACACTACAGTTCAACACCGCAGTTCAACACCACAGTTCAACACCGCAGTTCAATACCACAGTTCAACGCCGCAGTTCAACACCACAGTTCAACGCTACAGTTCAACACCACGGTTCAACACCACAGTTCAACACCACAGTTCAACACTACAGTTCAACACCGCAGTTCAACACCACAGTTCAACACCACAGTTCAACACTACAGTCCATCACCACAGTTCAACACCACAGTTCAACACCGCAGTTCAACACCACAGTTGAACACCACAGTTCAACACCATAGTTCAACACCACAGTTCAACACCACAGTTCAACACCGCAGTTTAACACCACAGTTCAACACCGCAGTTCAACACCACAGCTCAACACTACAGTTCAACACCACAGTTCAACACCGCAGTTCAACACCGTAGTTCAGCACCACAGTTCAACACCACAGTTCAACACCACAGTTGAACACCACGGTCCAACAACGCAGTTCAACACCACAGTTCAACACCGCAGTTCAACACCACAGCTCAACACCGCAGTTCAACACCACAGTTCAACACCGCAGTTCAACAACACAGTTCAACACCACAGTTCAACACCACAGTTTTCGACGATTTCCACCGCATTGAAGAGCAATTACAAACTGAATCGGGTTCTCACGCTGCACATTGCACAAAGCGAGATACTCACTGAAAAAATTGAGATCAGCAGAAGTGCAGTTTTGGATTACAAAATTGCGTTTCTACTACATAGACCTGAAACCAAAATTGGAAAGAAAACATTAACTTGGCATCATTCTCTGAAATGAAAACCTCAGAACATGTATCGTAGAGATAATAGAGATCCACCGCCAGAAGCGAGTTTCGGGTGTATATCTTTATTTGTTTGGACCACGTCGGTGACGCGGCTGGTCATACGTCGCCAATCTTGGTGAGAGGTTTTTGGATCAAGCCTGACTTCGGTAGGGTTTTCCTCGACTGGCTCCCTCCCAGACGATGGCAGTGATTGGGGTATGACTTGTGGTCGTGATGAAAACCAGCGTCGCATGTGGTCGTGATGACATGACGTTTCATACTGTCAAGGCCCGCCCGCTAGTTTTTATGCCAACGTTACTGCATATTATCAACAGCAGTTTTGCGTCTGAGATACTGTCATGGAAGTGGGAGATATCACGCGGTGCGGCTGATTGTTGGATTTGGCCACACCAGTGAACTTCAAACTAATCCCTCTCATTCCCATACTGGCTATGTGAAAAGTGTGACAGGCAGTAGTTTCAGAGTGTTTGCAGCACCCTCGTAGTGTATCCTCAGGCGGCTATGTTCAAAGGTTTAGCATTTCAAAGTACGCTTACCGAGCATGACATCGCTGTTGGGATGAAGAGGGGGAGTGCCATGTTTAGCACATCGCAAACCTTGAAATGTCAGCACTTTCGATCCCTGATGTCGAAAAAGCCTCAAAGGGAACAGCAGCACCGCACTGCGGTATCCAAACGGCATCGCGGGACTGAACAGCTGTCCGACGGTGTCAGACAAGGGCGTTAGCAACAAGCGCGGTGAAGTTTCAAATTCAGAACCATGCGTGAATTCCACGCAGTGCGGTTCCGCTTGCATAATCTGCTGAGCGCCTCCTACGTGTCGGTGTCCAGCCGGCAGGTTTTGACCGCGGCGTGCGGAGCTCAGCGAGTTGAGGTCACCGCGCCATGGCCACGCGTCCCTGCAGGCTGAGGAGCAGCGATGTCCGCGGTCTGGAGCGCTCGGACCGCACACCATGGGATTCCACCGTCTGGCATCCGTCTGAGCCGGCAGCGGGTCGTGACTCGGGACAGGATCGGTTCAGAGCTCAGCGGCGGTCCGCCGGCGGCGGCGGAAGCAGCTCCGCCAGCGGGCGCGGCCGACCCCCTCCCTCATAGGCTTCAGCCGGCGCCAGCCTTGGACTTCACAGCCCTCGGCAGCCCTGACCACGGGCTGACCCCCGGGGGCGGTGCGGAGCCGGCCGCCAGCGCAGCCCCCCGGAAGCCTACCATCGCGTGTGGTGCTCCAACTGCAGTTGTTTGATGCGGATGCCGAGAGCGCACGTTCTCATTGAAATTTGACTACGACCCGCAAGGCCTGTGGCAAGTCAAGGATAGCTAGTAAGTGTAATAACTTCCCTTATTTGGAGGGCACCAAGGGATACGCATCAGTAAGCGAGCACGTCAGCGGCTGTATGACGATTTTTTTTCGGTCGAGGCGATTTAATTAAATATTTCCGGCTGTTTTTCGGAAAAATTCCGGCCACAAATCTGGTGGAATTTCCATTACCCAGACGTCCAGGGATAAGTGGACTGCACTTTTTATTATCACGCATCTCAACATTCTTTTCCAAACATGGGAGCCCAGGGAGATGCATGACCAGATGTCCCATGCAGGGCTCAGCAGCCTACTGTCCTTTCTATGCACACATGTTCAGGGGCATCCCAAGCCGTAAGTGGTCAACTATAAAGCTGATGACAAACGATGGCCTTTGGCTCTTGGTTATCCAAGCTTTTGTACATTTCGAATTGGGTATCAAAGCAGGTCCTGTCTTTACATCTAGCGTGAAAAGAGTTGTTATGTGTGGCTGGCCCGAACCCGGGAACCCTGCATTAGGACATTTATGTACTAGCAGACCACATTGCACCGAGACTATAACTTAGCTGCTAAAGAGCGACTCCCTCGCGAAGTATGGCTCCAAGTGTTGTGCCGGGTTGAGTGGCAGTTCATCACTGCCCGGTGGGCTGAGCTGATGAGTCGAAAACCTGCTTCACATGTTATCCCTCGAGTGATGAACTCCCTGGAGTCATGCGGCGTGACGGTGCTGTCGGTCAGTGCCGCGAGTCGACCTGCGCCGGCCCGACTGCCCGCAGAGCAGGGAGCTGCAGGTCGAAGACGGGCCGCTGGCCGAAGGCTTCCGCGGTTTGGATGCAATGGACATCCATATGGAATGGCTAACGGACTGGGATGGTGTTTGGGGAAAATCGCAGGTATGAGTACGGTTAGGACATTTATGAAATGCCGGACGCATATCTGAGGAAACACCGCCCAATACTGCGCGTTTTATTTTCACCCACTTGACGGTCAGGTGGCGCCACGCAAAGTTTGTTCTGGGGATGCGTTATTCCTTACATGTCAGCATGAAAAGCGAAGCTTGACATGCCGCCTACCCGCAGCTAAAAGCCACGTTCGTAGGCGCTCCCCCATGCGATGTGGCTCGCCCTCCGGTCCAGGGGCTACATGCCGGACGAGGTTCTGAACCTCTGCGGCCGACTGGCGTGGGGTGCCCTGAACAACGGTGAACTTCCGACAAGGTTCCGTCGAACTCAGCTACAACAGCCTGCAATCAAATCCAGTGCTGCACCTAATCTGGCTACCAGCGTACGAAGCAAACCTTCAGCACCAGGAGACCTGCGGTGAAATGGTGTTCATTTCATGCCAAAGCTTGCCAGCCGTTAGCGGAACTTTAAGAAGTAAAAGGATCGTCTAGGAAGGGCGTACGCACACGCTGCAAACTCGCAGCAAATCCGATGGAGCACGGGTCCGAAACGTTTTAGGAAAAAGAATCCGCCAAACAGCTGACGCCGCTTCCAAACAATACCTTTCCCATCTGACGAAATATATTGTGCGCTAACCAAGGTGTGCTTTAAAATGACCAGAACTAATGCCAGTTACATCACTTTGGACTTTAAAAGCAAACAGTGTAAATATAGAGGTAAAATTGTATTCCATTTTCAACAGTTCACACCAAAGGCCTTAGACAGATGTGAACGTATGGGTGCCAGATGGGTCCACTGATCAAATCTGGCCACCCAGTAGGTATGACCGCAGCCCACGCGTAGCTAGCGAAATGACTAAGGGAAATCCCACCGGCGAATACTTCTGCCGGCGGGAAGTTGGGCGCAGCTGGCCGCCACGTCACGGCCAGACGGACCGCGGCGCCGGCGGTGGCACCGCGGGCGGCTGGCGCGTGTCCGTCCCACCCGCCGCTCCAGCCGGCGCGCCTGGCCTGGCGGCGCCGTTCGGGGAACAGCACGAGACGCTTCCGTTCTCACGGAGCTGACCACTGCCGGCCGCGAACTAACGCGCGACGCGCGAGATAAGCAGCGCGTATGTCCAAACAGTGCCAGAGTCCGCCCAGACGGCCGGAAGCGGATGACCGTGTGCACGATTCGTAGATGCAGTGACGAATGCTCACGTGTGAACTGTTTTTTTCGGCATTTCTGACCAGTTAAGGTTCGTGGTATGAAATATGCAGGCAAGCGAGAGGATAGCTGATACTGAAGCCAACTTGCCTTCACCCAGGCGTCGAGCATGGACGGCTGGCTCTTCATCTAGTAAACCAGGTCTCACGACACTCGAGGGAACTGGGAGCCAAAATGACTCGGGGCCCGAGACCTTTGAGTACAGGCAGCAATTCAATCCCATTGCAGTGATGCCTTTACACACACAGGATTGTACGACGAAAGAATAGATGTGAGTGAATATTGGCAGGAACCGATGACCTCTGAAATCTCGGAACGGGGTCGGAAGCCGCGCCGAAGCGCTAGACAACTTCGGAGCACACATCGCACTGGGCTCTCGACAACTTCGGAGCACACGCCGCGCCGGGCTCTCGACAACTTCGGAGCACACGCTGCACCGGGCTTTCAACAACTTCGGAGTACACGCCGCACTTGGCCCTAATAATCCTTTCCTCGGTGCGTAATGCCGTGCACGTTTCTAAAGACCCAAACATAGTCTGCATGTCGTGACCGTCCAGCCAAAGGTACAGAAAGCCAGCCACTAGAGCCCGTCTCACAGTAGGAGCATTAACCGGCATGGATCCCGTCAGCTATGAGCTGACGCTACGGCGCGGGCCGGCGCCGGCACCGCCCCCTGCCGGCGCCGGCGAGCGCCGCCGCTGCGGTACGTACCCGTCGAGGAGGCACCCCGCTGTCTCTGGCCACGGCCACCAGGTGCGCCACGGACGAGTTCAGCACGCTCAGGTCGCGAATAACGAGGTCACCCTCTTTTGACACGGAGAAAGCTCTGCCGAGAGATCAACCCTCGTGACCGGTCGATAAGACGAAAGTGACGTTTGAGAATACAGCTTCAGGAAATATAGGTTGACAAGCGCGTCGGCAATGTTTGTTTGCGTTCATGAAGCTTAACAGTACTTTAACACAGGACATTTGTATCGGTGGGAACAGCGTGAACGTTTCAGGAAGGTTTTATGCTGAACAGACTGCTCTGCGCGTTAAAATGACTGCATGGGATCGATAAACCGGAATGATTTCACCTAACCAGCGCAAGAACAAACGTAGACGTTAATCAAGTCCGTACATACAAGAAAACAAACAAATAAAAACAGTACACCAGGACATCTGCACCGCGAAATCAGCCTCCCGTATCAAGTTCAACTCAATGCGCCCCTTCCGGACATTAAGAACGTGGAAAACGTTGTGAAGATAGTGCGAAAGGGGTCCTAGTAAGTGAACCACCCCTCCAAGTGCCACCATCAATGAGGCAAATATACGTTCTACCACCCCACCAGAGCTGGAAGGCAGCATTTAGTATGGCTTGATTGCCTTGACCCAGGGGTATATTTCCACAAACTAGGCAGGGGGCTGGATAGAAACGGATAGACCTGCCCCGAAGTAGGCCAAAACAGGCTTCTCCCCACATTCGGGCACAGTTCTTCTCAGTGTTACTTGGGGTGGGTGGGGCTAGAACCCTTTCCAGCTGAATAGGAGACTCCAACCTGACGCCGTGGGCTGACCCCCTGCGGCAGGGCTGAGCCCGTCTGAGGTTAAGGCAGCATCACCGGGCCTGGCGCGAGCTGCGGCCCGCGCACCTCAGTCCCCTCTGACCGGGTGGTGTTGACGGGGACCCGGGCCGGGTCACCGCCTGACCGGGGCGGACTGGGATGGCCGCTGCTCTCCGCGTGAGATGCCACGTGCAAGAAACACGGCCGTGAACAGAAGCCGCGCCGTGCTCTGGTGGCTGGCTGTGAGTCCGACGTCTTGAATAAGACCGCACTGCACCGTCATATAACGAACAACAAATACAGATGAAATGGGCGCGACCGAAGCCCGTGGACGCCAGTGCATGTGATGAGTTGCCCCAACCGGTGCTTCCTTGAAGACGGTTCACGGCTTTTAGCGAGCGAAGCCAAGATGTATCAGAACAGCCGTCCCGTCCCACGTCCCGTCCCGTCCCGTCCCGTCCCGTCCCGTCCCGTCCCGTCCCGTCCCGTCCCGTCCCGTCCCGTCCCGTCCCGTCCTTCACCTGGCGTCCTGCCCCATCAGCCCGAGCGAGACGCGATCGCCGCGGTCGCCGTCGTAAACCGTCAGTCGGCCCACCACGTCACTGGGACGCGAGCTCGGCGACGCCACGAAGTCGAAGCTCGGATGGCGGAAGCGCGGGTCCCAGTCGTTTACGTTCAGCACGATGATGGTCACCATCGCCGTGTCGTTCTGGTGACGGCGGCGGAGAGGGGTCACAGCGGCATGGCAAACAACACGGGGCGGCGGGCGACACGGGACGGCAGGACGACCGGGCACAGACGGCTACTCTGCGTCTTGTGCCGGCTGCAGTCCGGGCAGTCCAAGTCACGCGATGGTGACTGGGAGCCGCGGACGTTCATAAGGTCGCCGGAGCATCTCTGCGCATACGTCCTGAGCACTTGCCCAGGAAACGACAATCGAGGCTGTTGAACAAACGGTTCATTGTCTAAAGAAGGAACATCAATGTCTTCAGATTGGTGCTATAAGATGAAATGCACGCCGAGCAAACGACATTGCCGCTCGGTCCCCATGCGTTGTCCATGGACAAGAGATCGGAAGAAAGGCGCACTGACCTGCCTGCCATCTGTTGCCACGACGGAGAAGTTGAGTCTGTCTTGCGTCTCGTAATCCAACGAATCGACCAGGGCTAAGTCTCCATTTCTCATGATGGTGAACTGGCTCGGTTCATCAGGCAGGAAGAAACGAACTCGCTGCAGCCGAAGTTGACGACGTTAACAACAGCCCGCCAGATCATACGTGTATGATCAATGACCAGTACAGATCTCACTATGGAGTTCCAAAGCTTAAAACACTTCGCATTTTTGCAACGAGCATCCCAGCCGAAAACGCCATCAGCCGGTGACACGGGCGTCAAAAGGGCGAGTGCGCCACCTGCTAGCAAAAGGCAAACCCCCGCCATCTCCCTTTCGGCGACGTCAGCACTCACGCTGTCGCCCGGCCGGTTGGTGATGACGGTGAGGATGACAGAGTTGACCGGCCGGTTCTCCAGCACGCTGGCCACGTAGTTGCCCTGCACGAACTGCAGCTCGTCCGTGAACACGCCCTCGCGGCGCACCGTCAGCGTCGTCAGCGCGTACCGGTCACCGTTGTCCTGCTGCGTCGCCTGCCGCCGCGCCACAGCGTCAGCGACCACAGCGCGCTCCGAACAGGACTGCAGGGGGCTGGCAGTGGTCACAGGACTCTCTGATCAGGGCCGTGACAGTGGCGGCGCGCGAGCAGGCAGGGCGCTGCTGGCGTGGGGTGGCCGCTGTACTACCGTGTTGTCAGCTGTTTACATCTCTCCTCATTTCCATAGCTGCGGTCCATGCAGACCAAAGGAGCTGGCTTGAAATGAGCGCCATGTGACCAGGGTGTTCGGTGTGCGCTTAAGTCCAAATAATCATCATCTGCGCCAGCTGGCTTGAAAAGCACGCAGACCCACCCATGGCTACACCCTGTTGGACAGCAGGGCCATGCATTTCCGCTGGGTGAGCAAGTCTGAACGCCCATAGGCATCTCGGTGGGGATATTCGCCTCGTGAAGCTCCCGTAACATTGAACAAGGCGTTAGCTTGAGATGGAGCCAAGCGAGCCCCTTTTTACGTGAAACGGCCCTATATCAAACCCGGTGTGAATCGGCCCTATATCAAACCCGGTGTGAATCTACCCTATATCAAACCCGGTGTGAAGCGACTCTTTATCAAACCCGGTGTGAATCGATTTTCGCGGCTAAGTCGTTGTCTCCGCCGGTTAAGCGAACCGCACACGGTTACCTTGACGACCAGTGTGATCGGCTGCAGCAGCTCCGAGTCCGGAATCGTCTCGGCGATCGTGATGTCTCCCGTCTCTGGATCGATGGCGAAATAGCGCGAGTCGGCGCCGTCTGCCGGCACGGGATTGTGACGTCAGCGTCAGGGACACCGGACTGCGCGGTCCGGGCCGTATAACGCCCCCGCAGTCACCACGGTGACGCGACCAGACACAGCGGAGATCTGGCGCGGCTGCGGGTTACCATGGCAACGTCCAGGATCGGGACCGCGGACATAGAACGCAGCATGGTAGAGGAAACCAGCAGACGTTAAAGTCAGCTGAGCGTGTGGATCGGTCGCGACACAAAGCCCTTTGACAAGCACTCAGGTCCGCTGGGATAATGGGGATGATGTCCAGATGGTGGAAAAATAATCCGACAAATGCTAATGAGCTTAGCTTGGTTGTATTAGTAATTCTGCACGGATGCAGCTCAAACGCATAGCGCAGCGGGGTGGTTTCCGTTACAACAGGGCCTTCAACACGTTAACTATGGGGGAGGGCCCGCACTCGGCCAAATCCCTATCCCGCTGCTCTGATTTCCCACTCCCATTTACACCCGTTCTAATCCTGATCTGGCCTCGCTTTAGCTCCGTGATATATCGCAGCCAATCTGCTCATCTCTTTGACCATTTTTTATCTGACAAAAAAAGGCTTACATCTGAGGACAAACGATTTTCGGGGTGGATTAGGTGAATTCATATCTGGGACTGGTCAGTTCCTTTGGATCCTCCCCTCTCCCTCCACATAATTTAATTTCTTAAAAGAGGCCCTGGTTCGCCACTATTATAAGTGGGGTTGCGGGGTGGCTGCACGCAGCACGATGACAGTGTCGTGATTGGTTGTCGGAATATCTTCCAGCACCCGCAGCGTGACCCTCTCTGACCTGCGGTGAACGTATAGGCGACAGGAGCGTTGATGCCGATGTCCTGGTCAAACGCTCGCACTCGCCGGGGCCGTATGGTGAGGGTGTTGCCCTAGACCACAGGCAGACACGTTAATCAGGCCTTTAAACGGGTGCAGTGGCCTGACAAGCTGGCTCCAGTCATGAGCACATAATACACGACATTGCGGCGGATAAATGATAATTTCCGGGGTGCGGAAGGCTAACTCCGTGTGACTAAACGGCCGCATATCCTGCCAAACCGTCTTGGATGAGATGGATAACATTAGGGCTGTCTGATCTTCCCGTAATCCCGCCCTTTGAAACACAGAAGATCAAGCACCTGGCCGACAACCTGGCCCTCGGCATTTGAGGGAGCGTCCTCCAGCTTGCAGCACCACCTGGCGGCGCCCGACGACTTCCGGCATCGCGGCGGCGCGCCCGCCCTAACCTGGACTGGTCGCCGAGGCAGTGTCGTGACGTAGCGGTCGTCGTAAAAGCGTGGGTTCTGGTCGTCCGCGTCGATGACATTGACGGTCAGCACGGCCTCGGTCGACTTGACGGGGTCACCCTGGTCCTGCAGTGGCACGGTCAGCTCGCAGTTAGCCCCAACAGAGGCCACCAGGAAAAGGGATTCGGGTTTTAGTTTGGAATGTTCGTAAAGGACCGTTGGCTCGGCAACGTCGTTAGCCCGACTTGACAGACATATGAGGAATTAAGATGCCGGAATTTCACCTATCTGGACTGAGGAATTCAGCAAGTCGCATGGCACCGAAGAGGGTTTCCATGTTCCACAAGAAACAAGGCCCTTCACGCTATAATTACAGCGCAGTAGCACTTCATTGCATCGGGTTCACAACAACACAGTTCTAAAACGCTGATCGCCGTCCACGAAAGTGCAACCGCCGACACTGGTGGTGAACTAGGTGAACCGTGAACACTGCGAGTCGCCAGCCCAATGCCAGACCTGGCCCAGACACCCCACGCAGCACCGCCACCCCAAGCCTGCAGCGCCGGACGAGGTCTCCTGCTCGCCCTTACCTCGGCACGCAGCGTGAGCCGGAACTGCTGCACCTTCTCGAAGTCCAACTGCTGCTTCAGCCGCAGCGTGCCGTCCAGACCGTTGGCGAAGTCGATGTACTCCTGCGCAGGGAAGCAGGCGCACGCATATAAGACGCGAGTCAGGCGCGCAGCCGCTCCGCGGTTGTTACGGCCGCCGTGGCTGGTTGTTGCCGGGTTTTCCATCCATTATCTGCTTATTTTCAGCTACCGGTGCAGCTGTTGTCAGCGCTAACAACGTTCAACGGCAGCCACTCGTTAGAGTGGATTTGCCGGGATATTCTAATTCAATTTCGCTAGCATTCACTAGCTCAGGCATCACACAGCTGTGGCAGTTCGCGCCCGGAAGCGTCCTTCGTCAGCAACACACCGCGTCATAAACAAACGACAGGCGTCTTACCGTCCCAAACACCGGCATATTACCGTTATGCCCTTGGAAGTCCACCCTAGCACGAGAGTCCCACAATGGGGCTGACCTTGAGTCACAGATGCATGTTTGCAACTCCGTCGGTGTCACCCCGCCCCCGCCCCTCCCCGCACCCCTCGGACACTCCCCCGGTCACGATACGCGGTCTCAGACGCATCTACCGCAGTGACAGATTGTCCCCGACAGCGCCTCCCTCGGCGCGAGGACCAGCGCCGACAAGACGCCGCAGTGCGCCGTTTACCCCGCCAGGCGCTCGGTACTGCGTGGTCGGACTGCCGTCCTAAATGATGATCTATGGCGGGGCGCTCGGTCCCGCCAGGCACGGGGCAGTCGTCAGGGGTGACCCCACCCACGCACAGCCGGTCGTTACCCACGGCAGTCGTCACCACCAACAGAGCGGAGCTCTGTCGATCAGGGCATACGGGGGATGGGTCATGTCTTATTTGAAAATGCTGCAGGCCGCAAACACGGCCTCCGCTTTAGTTTGAAGTGCTCAGGACGGAAAGGGCGAGTTGTACGGTGCACTTGCGCCGGTGCGTCAGGTGTGTACCGTCTAACGCAAACGATGTGATCCGTAGTATGTGGAGCAGGACCCCATCACCCGATCCTCATTCCCGAATCGTACGCCACGCCGGGGCGTCCCGGCCGTGCTCAGCAGGGTCATGCCCCGCGGTAACCGATACGGGCGGCCGCAGCCCTGATCATACGACTGTCGCAGGAGCCTCAGGGGAGGGACTGGGCCACAGTGTGGCAGGCCGCGGGCGGCCGCAGCCCCTGATCATACGACTGTCGCAGGAGCCTCAGGGGAGGGACTGGGCCACAGTGTGGCAGGCCGCGGGCGGCCGCAGCCCCTGATCATACGACTGTCGCAGGAGCCTCAGGGGAGGGACTGGGCCACAGTGTGGCAGGCCGCGGGCGGCCGCAGCCCTGACCACACGACTGTCGCAGGAGCCTCAGGGGAGGGACTGGACCACAGTGTGGCAGGCCGCGGGCGGCCGCAACCCCTGACCGCACGTCTGTCGCAGGAGCCTCAGGGGAGGGACTGGGCCACAGTGTGGCAGGCCGCGGGCGGACGCAGCCCCTGATCATACGACTGCCGCTGGAGCCTCAGGGGAGGGACTCGGCCACAGTGTGGCAGGCCGCGGGCGGCCGCAGCCCCTGACCACACGACTGTGGCAGGAGCCTCAGGGGAGGGACTGGGCCACAGTGCGGCAGGCCGGCACGTAAGGGTGACATTGCCACCCAGCCGCACCAGCACACCGCCGACTCAGCGGATGACGAGCGCGGCGGCGGCTGAGCGGCCGCGACAGACACCAGCGCCACCCATTGGCAGGCCGGCGGCTGGTCTCAGGCCGCCGACCGAGCGGAGCCGGCTGGAGCAGGGCGGACGCGGCCGCCCGCACGTCTGGCTGCAGCGGGTCCGCAAACGTCGGCAGCAAAGTCGGCGGTCACACAGCCCAGCACTGTCCTTGGCACCTCCTCAAGCGCCTGGCTGCTGCGGCCCCAGAAATCTCGGCAGCAGACGCATCGATAACATCGAATAACTATGGCCGCGGCGACAAACCGAAATAGGCCACTCAAGGTTGATTTGATCAAACGTCACATGTCTCACGTGGATGCGTGCATCCGGTTCATCAATTTCAACGACACCCACTTATCCTTTAAACTCAGTAGCCAGACAAGTGTTGACATCTCGATAAAACAAACCTGGCCAGATTACTCATGCACTTTCACAAAACACCGTCCACAGGAAGCTGGCAAAGTGATATTGCACTGAAGCGCGGATGTTCGCTGCTCGCTTGTACACAACAGCAGTATGTCCATTGTGCTGGCTTATTCGACTGGCGTAAAAACACGCATGCCAGTGTTACTGGCCCATCACTCAAGGGACAGCTGTGACCAGATGTATTACTTGGCGTGGGATGGTGTGATGTCAAAGATGGACAGCTCACCAGTTAGAATAATCACGTTGGTTCTTGATCATGGAATCTCCCAGGAGAGACAGGCGACGGATGTACGCACTCAGCATCCAAGCATATTCACAAACCGAGTTGCGTAGTATTGACTTGCGGTATGCCTGCCCCCTTATACAGCCGGGATCGGTGAGGCTGCGTTATTTCACGTTTTCGTTCCTAGTAAAAGAGTTTTTTCACAAAACCCACCATTTTGTTGGTGCAATGGTCAAAGGTAATCGGTAAAATGCAGTAGATCATGAAAATAAACGTGGTAACGATCGTTATTTCCACGATCCGAGCCTTTCCACAACCAAGTTTGAAATTGCGGAAACGGCGGCTGTGCAATCGATCTCTGGCTACCGTACCGATCTGGCAGTTCCGATCTGGTTAGGCGGTCAGTAAACAACATTTACATTGCTCACACCATGCGGCTCGTTTCAAATATTCACCTGTTCTGGTTATCAGCATCCGGCGTTAATAAAACAATGCCAAAGTCGGGTACCTTCCGGGTGCACCTGAGCGCGCTTGACCTGTTGCACGGGGTCACGCCTATGTATCGTCACTGCGATCGCACTCTTTCCTGGGTAAAATCGTGCTGCTCTCCTGTCGCTGCTGCAAACGCCACGTGCCGTTCTCCTGCCGCTGCCACGGTATGCCTGCATCAAACGCCACGACATTCCCGTTGTCGAGAGCTGAGCCTAGTTTCGACCCGAGTTTGAAGAGTTTTCACAGTTGTCTGCTTCTTTACCATGTTTATCGGACACAAAGCAATTCTGAATGAAAACCGCGTCAGATTCAACGACTCGCACGCAATGGCTGTGGAAATCAGACAGCAAAACTTCCGATCACCCTGTCAAGAGCGGACGGCCGGACCGGACCGGGCTGGAGCAGGTCACTCCAGCTGGAATAAGTCACTCGCGGGTCCACCTTCAGTCCCCGTGACCACCTCCACAGCGGGCGTCATGGATAACACCATGCATGCAGAGCTGGCAGTGGGAACCATCCCATGCCCTTCAACATGTTGATGCCATTGAAACAAGCGATTGCGATCCGAAACAGGACCACCACGGCCACGACGGTGTGTTAATTCGCGCCCGTTCCCACACTGAGCTGCATCGTTCACATCACAGTCCAGCGTCAGGATAAAATGCGCCGGCAGCACACCAGCAGCGGCGACATGCGCCGTTAATCACGAAACGCAAAAACAGGTCTGCAAAAAGATGACGCGATGGCCTCGAAAACTGTGACGAGACTAGGCCGAAACACTCTGGACCGAACGTCACGCGGCCTTACCGGCGACGATGACTCAATGCCTGTGACCCGGTGTTTCGGCAATGGCCTCATCCTGCGCGGGGTGACGTGCACGCCTCGGGTGACGCGGCCATCACCGAGCGTGACACGGGCGCCACAAAGGGGTACACGGCTGCGTGGCTGAGTCAGCCCTGGCCGTGCCCAGCGGAGCTCGGCTATCCCGCTCCCTGCCGGCGAGCCTCTGGCCTCGCCCGCCCGCCGCGCGGGTCTGCCAGGCGCCGACGCGGTCCGAAGGCGCCGGCCCCGCGCCGCCGCAGGGAGATGGCAGACAGCCATGGGTGAAGGATGAGGTAGGATCGTTCTGTCAGCGGCCCCACCAGCTTCCATTGAAATGTTCGAGATTTTATAATTTTCCCATTGGAAGTCGCACATGGCCGTTATGATGGCTTTGCCACACTAACTCTTGTCACCATTTTTCATCACTGCTCGCAACACCACAGCGCAGCACGCACGCCAGAGCGCGGGCGAGCTCGCGGCCGCGCTCGAAGCCCAGCCGCGGCGACAGCGTCACTGCTGGGCTGCCGGGCGGCCGCCGCCCACACTCACCGCGTAGTTGCCCTCGATGACGGAGTAGTGGACGGTGGAGAAGGGACCCTGCTGGTCGGCGTCCACAGCCTTGATGCCCTGCAGGACCACAGTGCCGGGCACGGTCACCTGCGGACGACACAGTCGACAGGTCAGGGGACGGTGCGCACGGCACGGCGGCGCTGCTGAGGAACAGCCGCCATTCGCTGCCGACAGCAGCGGGTCTCCGTCAGGATCAGCTGTGCCGCAACGCTCCACTGCAGGCCGGGTCGGGATCTGGGGCGCCCACATAGGCAGGACTGAGCCATGAATGGCACATCGAACAAACGGTCGATCGACAGAGCAGAGAAACACTGCGACCATCCGGATACCCCAATGTACGGCAGTACTGGGTCCAGCGAGTAGGTGACAGTTCGTATTAGCAATTCTGCAATGCAAAACCGCGCCGCGAGTTAACGTAGCAACACGCCCAGCACCGTGCGGCCGGCGCCGCCGGGACCCCGCCCCAGGTCTTGCCTGAGCCCGTGTAAGACCCCCCCCCCCCGGCGGGATGTCGGCTCGGCTGACGCCGCGAACGGCGCGTCCGGGTCGTCTCGACGCGCTCGTCCCGTTTCCGCGGCGGCACAAAGCCGGCCGCCGGACGTCGCTGACGGCCCGCGCTCGCGCCATTCCCACGGCCCTCGCGTGGCGCGTGCGCGGCTGGCTGTCGGCGCCGCCGGCCGGCAGGTGCCGGGCGACGCAAGGCCGCGCCGCGAGCGCCGCACCTGCCGCCGGCCCTCCCCTCTACAGGACGTGACGTCAGGTGGGGAACACAGCCGGCGCGGAACTGGAGACCCGGCCGGGGCGGCGGTCACGTCCCCGCGAGCGCGGCTCGGCTCGGGCCTCGTGCTGGGGTGGCACGAGGGTGTGTTCGGTCGTCGGGGCGTTCGTGCTCGGTCCTAGGCATGGGTGCGTTCGGAGCAGGTCACGGAAGTGGGGTATTGTTTGGATGGACTTCGCGTGGCGGCCTGTTCACATTTCGGCGTTTATGATTGATATTCAGCGCAACAGACGAGCAAAGGGGCATGCAATGCAACCATGTCATCATGGAGGAGACGTCCGGGATTGCTGGGTAGTAACAAAGGAAACACCAAACTCAGTTCGTAAATGGGACGTTGGTGTCGATGAGAATTACCCAGAGGCAGGACGTGTGAGGCGCACGCCGCACAGGAATGCTGGCCGTCAAATGCACGGCTAAATATATGTCCGCATGGAGAGCATACATTTGAAGGGATCTGTGGTAAAAGAAGCGTACCTGCTGGCTGTCACTCTGCTCACCAAACTCACTATCACTCACAGGTCTGAAATTGCTGTTCTCATACGAACGCAGCGCCGATTTTTGTAGGCCATGCATCACGTTAGCCTCTGAGCTCGCTGCGACCCCTTTGTGCACGGCGCGTTCTGGTTATGTCTCGCAACTGACACTGTTACCAATGATGGCGTGGGAGAGCGATGGAAGTGTAGCATCACAATGCCTTACGGTTCCGCGGTCCGCCGGCGGCCTGGAACTAGGTGATGATTGGTCTGATGGCGCTGGCCCAGTCATCCGAGGAACGTCCGATCTCATTCTGATTGTGGTGAGTGATTTTACCATCTCTCCACGCCCGTGCCGCCTTGTATCCGCGCCTGTTGCAGGCGCTTCTTCGTGCATGCCGCCGACAGCACCGCACACATTACTCTTCGACTTGTGGCTTGATTTCGCCAGAACACCTCGTGCGTTATCTTAACCGGTGAATTGGACGGCTCTTTTCAACCAGCGTCATCGCGGCGGGCGAGCCACTTTTACACCAATCACCCATTCACGCTACCGTTGCCGCACCCCGTCAAAACAAGCGCTGCTCCGCCCTCAACTGGGCCATCGACTTTCAACGTGTCACAAATGTGTGTGCCTCATTCGACTGCAATGCCAGCGAAACTCGACGGCGCCCTGAAGTTCAGGTTGTCGGTGACAGGTTCGCTGACCTCCGAGATGTTGAGGGTGTACGGAGCGCCAATAAACTGCGGCGCGTTGTCGTTGACGTCCTGCACGCGGATGTTCACCGGTATCTTGATGCTCTGAAAACAAACAAGACTGGCCATCAGAACACGTGAGCACGCTGGCTACGTTACACCCACGTTACAACGATACTCGGAGTTAAAACCTTACCAAGACTGTGATATGTATTATAATACACGTAGACATATACATGCATACACACATACACAAAAAGATGAGAAGATGTCGTTATTACTAAACAAATATATATTATATATATATATATATATATATATATATATATATATATATATACACGGATGCTGTCCTCGAACACTCACTTTTACGCTACCATACGGTGCAGCGTCAAAACACAATTCTACCAGAAAAGGGTATAATTTCTTATTTAGTTCGAGTGACTCCAGAGCACAACGCCAAAATTTGAGAAAAAAGTGGGTGAAATTCGAGGAGAAAATCGTTTCCTGGCGTAAATTTTGGAGTACCTTTCGCCGTGTTTTGCGACTGTTCAGCTCCCCGAACTCATTTTACAAATCTACGCCGCTGCTTCAAGACATCAAATAAGTGGAAGGTACCTGAACAAAGAATGCACAGCACGTTACTGCTCTGCATAGGGTTCAAATCCAGCCGGTGACCGCCAGCCGCTGCTGGTCGCACGGTCGGGCGGCCGCGACGTTTGGCGTGTCTGTTTGCACGTGTGGCATGGCTGCGCGCCGCGTGTGTTTCGTGCGGGGGCGGCGCGTGCCACGTCTCGGCGGGCTGTTCCGGCCGACTGCCGGCCGCCGCCGCCGCCGCCGCCGCCGCCGCCAGCGACGGCCGTCTGTCACAGGGCTTGACTCGGCGAACAATGACCTGCACGGCCGCTACTTTCGCCGGCGAGGGTCGGTCGCGCCGGCGCCCCGGTTCAGCCCGGCGTCATCGCCCGCTGAGGTGTCTGCTGACGCCGCCGGACCGGGCGCAGCACGACGTCATCAGCCGGTGCGGAGAATTCGGGTGAATGCGACCAGCGCCCAACAACTCAGCGGTGGCTGCTGGCCGCTTTGGCCGTGAAACGTGCTGCGACGTCACCCCGTCTTTCGGCAAATAAGTAATGCTTAAAACTTGTTCTAAACGAGACGCTTTTCACGGTAAACGGATCACCACGTGACTTGTAGCCGTAAAGTTACCGAGGGAGAGATCAACGCAAACCAAAGGATTATTCTGAACTGAAGCTACACTCTTGCCCTCTCTCTTGCCCACACTCAAGCCTGTGTATCTTCCATTGTATGACACCGACATGCCAATGGTTTCTGCATATCACTTGGGGGTGCAGCGATACGTGGGTGCACCAAGGCGGTGGATGTAAAAGGCGGGAGCTGGCTATTCCTGGCTTGGGACCTCATATGATAGTTGATTCATACCACGCCTCTATTCATGGCTGTGGTGTCATATAATTGTACTGTCTCCAGGCCTAAATGGCGTGTTTTGGTGAACAGAGTTCCTTTAGAATCACCCAAGGAGCGGTCTGAATGCAAGTCGGTGGACGTGGTTGAGCGTACATGGAAGTTCACAAAACAGTGTGTGATCTCACTTGCGATCTAGATGAAGGGGCCAATGCCTGCGTGCATGACGGCACGCAATACGAAAAAGTGAAAAATTTATCACGTCTACATAGCTACACTGGTTCCCAACTCGACATTTATTAACGCGCGCTCGGGTGGGGTCAAATTGACTGCCCAAAGATTTTTCCAGAATGGTTTCCGAACGGCGCGGCGTAGCCGCGCCAAATTTTGCATAGCTGTTTGCAATTGAGTAGCGGATCGTTTGGTGTAACAAATTTAGATGCACCTAGTAAGTTCACTGACCTATGACAGGTCAAAATTAGGCCATGGTTTCAGCAAAGTCAATTTCCAGGGAATCGTTCAATCTGATGCAACAACGGAGTGTTTGACGAAGCTTCACATGTTTGGGATGCCTTATTAGGCAACACAAACATTGAATGAGCAAATAAGGTTGGCCTAAGGTCTGGTATAAAGGTCAGGCCAAGGTCAAAACCAGCCTGTTTTATTGCTATAGGGCTTGCTGTAAGGGGGTATTTTCCGGTGCTCATTTTGAATTCATTGATAGCAGGAGCCGCATCACACATCTTCAGTTGCCTTCTTAGAAACCATAAAAGGTCATTGACCTAAGATGACTCGGGTCGACATTTTTTAAAGAACACATTGCCAAGCAAAATCTGTCCCTTATTCAAATGCAAAACTCAGGGCAGTCTTGTATGATTTCGGTCACCATGACCTGCAAAAGGTCAAGCAAAGTCACTAAGTTTAAATGAGCTTGTGATCTTTTGCTTAGAAACAGTTATCAAGGTTCTGGGGCCACTTTGGAGACCAATCTGAAATTTGGCCTTGTTTGACCTTATTTGACAGGAAGGTCATGACCTAGTGACCTCAACCTTTGACATAAGTGAGTTCACTTACAGGTCAACACACCCTGCAAATTTGGTGTCTCCAGCTTTCTTAGTTCCCGAGATCTTAGGGGCGGGGGTAAATTGACCCCCCACCCGCGCGAAGGGTATCTAGCCGGCCACCCGGGCGCGTGTTAACCCTCAGCAGCACAGCGTCTCTTTAACAGACACCGTACATTTGAGTCCATAACTTAAAACAATTGAACTAACACATCCGTTTCAATAATTCCACAGAAACAAAACAACAGCGCGCGCCTTTATATGAGCGCTTGCCACTTTACCACCAAACATATGCGAGAGTGACGTCAGGGCCGATAAACTGCGGGCTCAGCCCTCGTGGAGCGAGGCGCGGCCTGCGCCCCGGCACTATCGGAGCCCTGCGTGACTGGCTCACATAACAGCTGTAAATCTAACAATCGCTTGAGTGATCTGGCCCGGACACGGCCCTAGTGCCGCCCCAGCGGCAATAATCAGCCCGCGATCGGTAGCCCGCTCCGTGGGCGCCGGGGCGGCGCGTGCCCGTCACCCTGACCCCTCAGTCCTCACCGTGGCCAATGGCCTCAAGCGTCGGGTCCGAGCGCTACTCGCTGGCGTCCGACGAGGTCGGCCCACCGGGCCTGCTGTGCGCAGTCCGGGTGTCAGTCAGCGACGCCCGTAACAGCCAGCTCGCGTGACGTGACGCCCGAACGGCGGATTTCTTATCGATCTCGCTCACTCGCCGCCTCAAACTGGCCGCTCGGGCTGACGGGGGAGCTGCTGAACCCCGCCTGCCAGGCCCGGTTCCCTTGCCCATCGTGAAGGTGCGACGGCATGCTGCCGTCCCTGCGTACGCGTTTCCCCGTCTGCTGCATCCCGTGGTGTACGGGCGCTTCCCCTCTGCTACATCCCGTGGTGTACGGGCGCTTCCCCGTCTGCTACATCCCGTGGTGTACGGGCGCTTCCCCGTCTGCTACATCCCGTGGTGTACGGGCGTTTCCCCGTCTGCTGCATCCCGTGGTGTACGGGCGCTTCCCCGTCTGCTACATCCCGTGGTGTACGGGCGCTTCCCCGTCCGCTACATCCCGTGGTGTACGGGCGCTTCCCCTCTGCTACATCCCGTGGTGTACGGGCGCTTCCCCGTCTTCTTCATCCCGTGGTGTACGGGCGCTTCCTCTCTGCTACATCCCGTGGTGTACGGGCGCTTCCCCGTCTGCTACATCCCGTGGTGCACGGCCTCCAGCAGGCGTCCACCGGCGGAGCGCGATACCCGGCACGCTCCGGAAGGGATTGCGGGTCGCCACTAGTTTAGTGACGGGCGGGCGCCCACCAGGTGTCCTGCTGGGATACAGTGGTAGGAGGGCTTGTTGGAACCCCAGTGCCAGCCAGTCATGTGTTTGGTTGACTGCGGTGGAGTCTAATATGATTCCGGAATAGATTTAACTGTTTTCGCCCAGAAACAGATTTGGATTTGGATGCATTGGTTATTCGCCTGAATCAAATGCGGAGCTGTTGGCTTCTGGCTCATCATTCAGTTAAAAAGAAAAAGGAGGGAAAAGAAAGCGGCGCAAATTAGACTTACTCAAACTTAAGTGAGCTTCATCCGGGAATACTTTTTGAAGGGGTGGGGGCCTTTCAACATCAGGGGTCTTTTCACCCCGGCGCCCCTGCCCCTTAGCCAATGTTCTGGATGCTCCCTCCCCTGTGTGTATGCATATATATATATATATATATATATATATATATATATATATATATATATATACATATAATGTGCATGCAATGATGCACATTTCTTGTGCATCGTTCTGTGCTTAATCAATGCGGATTCACAATGATAACCGGGATTAATTTCAGCAGTTATAATGAAGTCCGCTTTACATTCCGATTCAGTAAAATAAATAAACTTTCTTTGAATGGGTTTCAGTTTAAGCTTCAACCGTTTTTTATATTCGCAATCAATTCGGCCCAAGCAGAACCGAGCGCAATTCTGAAGGCGAGGGGCGCTCACCGGATCCGAGGTGCCTTTCCTCTTGCAGACGACCCTGACCGCTACCGAAGACGGTCCGTCGTGGCCCTGTGAACAAGCGCGGCCGGTGAGACGCCCCGCTGGCGAGCGCGCCGCCCCTCAGATCACCGGCGATACTGCACCGCACTGCTCCGCCCGTACAGGGGCGTCCGGCCGCACCGCTAGAAAGCCGAGGCGGCCGGGCGGAAGCACCTTTGTATACACAGAAAATTAGTTGGCGAACAGAACCGGGTCGATCTCCAAGAAATCAACGGCTAGATCTAGAAAGCGTCATGATGGATGTCGAACGTGCTAATGTGACGAGCGTGCATGGTCCAGAGCAGCAAAGCGTGAAGAAACGGCTGGATGTCGTGACGCAGTCAGATCACACTCCGTATCCAGGATCGCTCCGGGCGTGCATACAGCTGTGTCTGAAGACGGATTTTAACAATCTATAACTAGGCTGATGAATACGGCCTGCGCCATCGGCAGTAACGATGCAACATTATGCATGGAAATGATTGTTAAGAAAACAGTAGATTAGGCTGAACGGGCGCTTGGATGACATAGGATACAGGTTATAAATATGTTAAAGTATTTATACCATTATGCCACGTTTAAGTGTTTATACCTATAACCCATCAATATTCCGACGGTCAACGGACAATGACTGTCATGTAATTATGTGAGCTCGGATGTATCATTATCTTTGAATGTTTGCACGGAAGAGGGTATAACTCCCTTTCACCCATGCCACCTATTTATTATGATCAGCACGCATTTTTCGGGACGTTTAACAATTTTGGTATGGGGGACCAAGATCACAGAAATACTTAAAATGTCCTTTAAACGTTAAAGTAAACCAATGTCCTCGAAAGGATTGATACAGCGCTGGATTGCGTCGTCTGAGCCTCCAGGTGATAAAGCCGCGGTGTGGTTCGCAAAGTCATGTGTCCCGGAGGTGTCGGTGGTCCCGCATGCTATCGCTGGCCTGTGTCGACCTGCAGAGGTGTGTTCAGCCGTGTCATCAGGGGTGTCCAGCCGTGTCATCAGAGGTGCCCAGTCGTGTCATCCGAGGTGTTCAGCCGTGTCATCAGGGGTGTCGGGCCGTGTCATGTCACAGCGTGCGGGAGAGCGGGACAGCCGGCGGCTACCGTGAGGTGGTATCAGTGAGAGCGAGCGGTCCGTGCCATGCAGCTCTACCAGGGGCGCAGACGGGGCAACCACTCCGTACTCACGTCCAGAGCTTGCGACTGGAATGACGGACAGGAAGACGGCGAGACGTCAGTTGGCGGGCACCACGCACGACAGGGGGGGGGGGGGGGCACATCCAAACAGGAGCGGTCACGCTGACGCCGCCGCCCACCATCACACTGCATTACCGAACAACGGACCCAGAACAGCGCCAACAAGAGGAGAAAGTGACGGCGGGAGGGTACAATACAAGAGGACAAAGGGCGCGACTGCATTCACGTTGGCGTGATGAAGAATGGCGTTGCGACACCGCATGAGGTCATATTTTATCCGCGGAATGCGTACGTGACGTCCCATTGCCTCGTCCCGCAGACACTAAGAGTGAGCAGCAAAGAACCGCTTGTGCCTGTAACCAGCCACAGGGCGCAGCACAGTTAATAAAGATAAAGACGTCAGGTAGGGAAGTCAATGCCATATCGATTGCTGACAGCACAACAGCCACAAACTCAGTGGTCGCGCCACTGCCCAGGTCTTTCACGTGCTGCGTGTGGTTACATATACACTAAGTGAGCTTTGACCGGCCGCACGTCTGGTACTACAGGGCTACAACTGGGCGTGGGAGACGGGCTATGCTCGCTGATGGCCGTGGTAGCCGCCTTTAAAGCATCGGCGGGCTCGGCCGCCCGGGTGTGTGAGGCCTGTCTGAATGCCTGCCTGAATGACACGCGGCTGTCCCTGACCATCCGGATACAGCCTTATTCCTCGTGTCGGTCCCCGCAAATGTTCACCCAGCCTCGTCTGCGAGCCTGTCTCTGGACGTCTCGCTCCCGGCCATATCGCGTGTCTGTGCATGTCCCTGAAAGTACATATCCTGCAAGGCATTCTTGCCTGGTCAATGAGAGTCTGAATCCTGTCACGTGTCCAGGTTTGTCCCAGACAGTCCGGATCCCGTCACGTCCCCGCGTCTGTCCCAGACAATCTGGACCCAGTCACGTGCCCGCACCTGCCCCTGACAGTCTGAACCTTGTCACATGTCCGCGTCTGTCCCAGACAGTCTGGACCCTGTCACGTGCCCGCGCCTGTCCCTGGCAGTCTGGACCCTGTCACATGTCCGCGCCTGTCCCAGACAGTCTGGACCCTGTCTCATGTCCGCGTCTGTCCCAGACAGTCTGGACCCTGTGTCGTGCCCGTACCTTCCCCTGACAGTCTGGACCCGGTCTCATGTCCACGCCTGTCCCAGACAGTCTGGGCCCTGTCACATGTCCGCACCTGCCCCTGACAGTCTGGACCCCGTCACGTGCCCGCACCTGCCTCTGGCACTCTGACTTCGTCACGTGTTGGCGTCTGAGCGGTGCGGTGTAGCGGGACCCAGGCCGTGTCTGTCCCGGCCAGTCGGGCCGAGGTAATGACGTCCACCGCGGCCGGCCGTCCAGCCGATCGCCGGTCACGTCACGGGAGGCGCGCCCTCGGCGCCGGGGTGGGGGAGGCCCGCCCGCCGGCCGGCCGGACGGAAGTGCGCGGGGCGGGTCTGGTTCCGGGGCCAGAGGCCAGCGGATGGCGGGAGTGCGGCCTGGCAGGACTGGACGGCGGTACGGGCGGGTCCGCCCCGTCCGCGGAGGTGCCGGCTAACACGGGCGGGTCCGCCCCGCCCGCGGAGGTGCCGGCTAACACGGGCGGGTCCGCCCCGCCCGCGGAGGTGCCGGCTAACACGGGCGGGTCCGCCCCGCCCGCGGAGGTGCCGGCTAACACTCGGAGCTCTGATTTGTCTCCGCAAAATGCGGCGGTTCGCTACAAAAATCAGCAGACAGAAGAGCTGCCAGGATTGATCTCATCTCCCAACTCATCGTTACTTTCCGGGCATGACTGGCCGCATAAGCTTCCGCTGACCTTTAAAGTTACGACTGCGGCGGCGACCCTGCCGCCCCGCCGCTTCCTGTCGCGACCCGGCGCGGTCCGAGGCCGCTCAGCTGACCCAGTGCCGGGAGCAGCCACCTGGCTATTGACCCGTGCCGACCGCGGCGCTGACCCACAGACAGCTGTTGATTGGTCCCCGGCGCCGGGGCAAAAACGCATCGATCTCTCGTCGTCCGGACGCGGCCTGATTTCCGAAGTTGCGCCCACGCAGCCGGTGGGTAATTTTTACGGCAGCACGACAGCCAAGGTCGATCGACTGGCACGCACCGAGTCGGCGCCTCTGCTGAGAAAACAGACTCATCGGGCCGGCAGCTCGAAACCCGCGGCCCGTTAGGACCGGGCGCTGATGGTGTCTTTGGACACTTGCTGGGCGGGTGTGCAGTGATCTTCCTAACCTTGATTAACAAAACGAGTGAAAAATATCCTTAATTCTAACTAAACATGTCCATACTATTTCTAGTGCCTAGTGTTAGTATTTCTTGTGCATTCCCGCGTATTTAATCTAGATAATTCCAGAGACAACGATGGGCTAACCTGCATAACATGCAAAACCTACATAACCAGTCGTTGCTGTGGTGTTCTTTGGGACCGCATCGGTGTGTGTGTGCGTGTGTGATGATCATGTAAAACTTTTTATCGGAGGATGCAACATCATTTCATTTTAGCAGCTTGTCATAAGCTTCGACAGTCCTCTTTCACTTTTTATGTGTTTGTTTGTGGGTTTGTTTGCATTTGGCTCATCGTAAGGTATTTGCTAACTGTACCAGGGTTATGAATGGAGCTGTCCATATCAGTGCATGCAGCATGAGTAAAGGTGATGATGTGGATCAGCCTCGCCGAGCCCCTGCACCTGTCTCCACCCGGCGCGTGCCGCCGGCAGCCGGCGGTAGGAGCCGTTACCTCTCTGTCCAGCGCGCGGGTGAGCGTGATGTTGCTGGTGCCCGGCTGGATGGTGACGGCGTAGTCGCCTCGGTCCAAGCTCAGGCTGATGTCGCCGCGCTCCGACGGGTCGCCGACCACCTGCAAGGAGCCTGCGACACACGCTACACCGTCAGGGAGCCTGCGACACACGCTATACTGTCGAGGGGCCTGCGACACACGTTCACCGTCAGGGAGCCTGCGACACACACTACACCATCAGGGAGCCTGCGACACACGCTACACTGTCAGGAAGCCTGCGACACACGTTACACCGTCAGGGAGCCTGCGACACACGTTACACCGTCAGGGAGCCTGCGACACACGTTACACCGGCAGGGAGCCTGCGACACACGTTACACCGTCAGGGAGCCTGCGACACACGTTACACCGTCAGGGAGCCTGCGACACACGCTATACTGTCAGGAAGCCTGCGACACACGTTACACCGTCAGGGAGCCTGCGACACACGTTACACCGTCAGGGAGCCTGCGACACACGTTACACCGGCAGGGAGCCTGCGACACACGTTACACCGTCAGGGAGCCTGCGACACACGTTACACCGTCGCCGCGCCGCCGGCGGCCGGTCGCACGCCCCGCCGCCAGCGCGCGCGACCCGTGCCGATGGCCTTCGCGAGACGGCGAGGACGCCGAACGAAACGTCACGTTTCGTGAACAGGATGGGAACGACCCGCATAACTTTGAAGTGAGATGATGTCACCCAAATACAAAACAAGTGGAATCTTGAAATGCATGCACTGAAAAGAAACAACGAAGGGTACCATTTTACTGCGGAAACTCCCACGATAACCTTTCTGCGCAGGTGTGGAGGACTTCATCGCGAGCACAGGACTCATACGGAGTATAAGATCAGGCTATAAGATGACCATTTACAGGGGATCAGTTATGCACCAGCCGTGCCATTTAGACTCTATCGCGCTAGTCGATTCCACCCAAATGTTAGATGTCGTGTGTGCGATCTATGCGGTATGTCCTCGCCGGCTCCCCGTCGGGCCATGCGGTATGACCCTCGCCGGCTCCCCGTCGGGCCATGCGGTATGACCCTCGCCGGCTCCCCGTTAGCCCATGCGGTATGACCCTCGCCGGCTCCCCGTTAGCCCATGCGGTATGACCCTCGCCGGCTCCCCGTTAGCCCATGCGGTATGACACTCGCGGGCTCCCCCTCGGGCCATGCGGTATGACCCTCGCCGGCTCCCCGTCGGGCCATGCGGTATGACCCTCGCCGGCTCCCCGTCGGGCCATGCGGTATGACCCTCGCCGGCTCCCCGTCCGGCCATTTCGCAGTGTTTAGCACAGCTGGAAACTGAAGCAGTGCGCCGAACAGTCTTATATACTGCGTTGAAAAAGCCAGGGGATACATCGGTTCCCTTTGCCAGCAAGGGTTAAGAAATTACTCGTGGGTTCCCTTGAAGTGCGCGATTACTTGGCAATTCGCCGAGTGTCAGATTTGGTCCAGTACACGTATTGGGCCTGTTACTGTTGTTACTGTGGTCTACTGAGAAAAATGTCAGTGGAAATTTTTGAAAAAGCACGCCAATGTAAAACTGATATGAGGCGTTTTTTGTTTAACCAGTGTTTATGAATTATGTTGTGTTAGGCCGCCCTGTTGACATCGAATCTTAAGATAATGTGAGCGAGCTGGACGTGAGCCATGGGCAACAGCCTTTCACAACGCATAGCACGCAATTAACAAAGGTAAATGGTACTGACCTATAACGGCTCCAACTTCCAGGTCCTCCCGGACAAAAAATGTGGCGACCGAGCTGGACTCCCGTAAATAGCATCGTGAGTCTGAAACACAGGGGAGCGGTGGTCAGCAGTTTGACAACCTGAACAAAATCCTCGTAAGTCTTAAACATGGGGCAACGTTACACGTCACATTCCGAGATAGTGAGCTTGACATGACTCCAGAAAGGCCGACGGTAAAGACAGATCATCGAATATATATGGTAAGTACAGGTGGTCAGTCTACGAGGTTGCAACACAAGTGAATTACTGGTCAACTTCTCGCATACTACGTTGTAGGATGAAACGCTGTCAAAAAATATGCTTTCATTCCGATTACACTTAAATTGGGTGACTTTGGATCAAGGCTACATTCAGACAGCTCTGATACCGATACAGCTCTGATATGTGCTTATAATCGCTACTTCCAGCCAATTCCTATACACAACATACGCATTAAAATTGTTCGATTCTAAATATATTGAATTAAATTTCGCCGCGTACAATACTAGACCAGAGCCAGAAGAATCGAGACATTCATTACGCGAACGGACCATGAACCGCATTCCGACGCCTCCGAGTTCCGGGCCCTACTTTGAATCCCGGGCCGAGAGGAGCTCCACTGGCTCACCCCTCGCCTGCCGCTGACAATTTCCGTAATGTTGTGCGCTATGTGGTCCGTTGTTTTGTCTATCTAGCGACCAATTACATGATTCACGGCTTACTAATTTCTGCACATATGTGATAGACGACACGCTACCATAAATCCGGTGCGTGGTATCATTTATACCGGCAAAAACCGCGTGTTTTCTGCTTCCCATGCTCGTGCAATGCACGTGCGCCTGACACACGACCACGTGTTTGAAACACGCGCGTACAGCCCGCCGGGGAGGGCGAGTGGCGGCACCACATCAAAGTCGGCTGCCATTATGGCGTCAGTCAACAGCCGGGAAGTGGGCGAGAGGCCTGTTTATCGCGATGCTGGGGCAGTCGCTCGACCGCTGCGGCGTCGAGGCCGTCAAATGTGACGCGGTAGCGGTGCTAGGCCGTCACAAACCCTCGCTCAGCTAGGACCGTGGCACACGGACCGTCCCAGGCCATCGTACACCTCGGCGCGAAAGGAGCTGTCACCCGGCTCGCGGTGATGGGACCGTCACACCGCTGCGGTGCTGCCGCTGAAGCTGTCCTGCACCGTGGGCATGCTGGGGCTGTGGCACACCGTAAGGATGCTGGAGCTGTCCCACGCCGCTGAGGCTTCAGCGGCTGGGACTGTCACACATCGTTTACCATCTGGGACCTACACGCGCTGCCGTGTTGTTGGGACTGTCACGCAGCGCTGCGGTGCCGAGGCTGTCACGTAACGTTTGCAGTGTTAAACCGCCACACACCGTTGTGGTGTACGGACGTCACACAAGGCTTACAGTGTTCGTACCGTCACGCATCTGGGTCCGTGTGCCAAGACGTCAACTGCAGAAGTGAATAAACAGCACGCTCTCATGTGAAATGCACACCCCTGCGCCTCGAAGACCGACGGCTAACTAGCTGAGCGCCAGCCCGGTCACTTCTGCGGGGTCCAGCTCACGACTGGAAGCCGAGACCCCTACGGAACAGGAGACATGAGATGCCGATAAGAGACGAGACGTCGCGACAGTACAGCTCCGGCGTGGCGACGCATGGCCATCGATCCGACAGGCCGCGGGTGGCTGCCGCCCCTCGCCTAATGAGCCCAGAGGCGAGCCGCTGATGGTCGCGCGTGAAAGCTGCGCTACCTGAGCCACCGCCAGCGCCATCCGGCACGCGTTTCACGGCTCGCGTGCGACAATGGTCCAGTCGAGGCTAGGTGGGAACGGCGCGTCTCGGCGGGGGAAAGCATGTGGGAAGGCGCCCACTGCCCTCGTGGTGCTCAGCTAGCCACAGGGCAGTTGGGGCCAGCGGCGATCGAAGGATCCCTTCATTCCAGAGCTGTGAATACCTCAAACAAGTCGCTCCCAGTTCTGTTGCCACGGCGCCTAATCGACTGATGTCGCTTCGCTGCGAGCCCACTGGTCCTCTCGCGTACGCGCTAAATCTTGACCAGGATGTCACAAAAGCCTAGCCACGTTTTCAATGATTGCGGCATTTAGCACTAAGCGATCGCGCAGGGGCGGCGCCACTGACTTTTTCCAGGGAGCGGGCAGATTTGGTGGGATTAAAGCCTACCAAGCAGAGCTAAGGACCTACCCAAAACACTATCAAAACATTTCCTTCCAATTTCGCCCAGCCTTTTTCCAAATGATCCCCTTGTCACACATGTTGAGCACTGCCTACTCTTGGCTTGGCGGCCTTACTGGTATCACTATTCAGGTCTCTCTCTTCTTGGGTTGGCCGGCTTGTTGTGTTGTTTTTTTCATGTGCCTCCTTCTTGTACATCTGTTGAGCCAACCTTTGGATCATCTGGGGACTCCTTTTGGCCAATATGGTCTGGTCTTGACCAGCTAGAGCCTCCTATGGACCAAATGTTGCCTCTTGTGTACGTAGGCCCCCTTTTTATGTGATAAATTGGTACGTCTCGATAATTTGGGGCTCCCTCGGGCATAGGAAACTTCCTGAAGCTTCAGGGAGGGCATATTTGCTGTCCCCTTGCAAAATGGCAAGGGGAGACTGCTGTCCCAACTGCCCTGCCCTTCAGGTGGTGTCGTATCTGCCAAAGGTCCGAGCGTGAGAGCCGTGTATCCCAAGGTATTCGTACCGCTGCCAACCGTGCGGTGGGTCTTTCGTTACCGGGAACTATCAAAAATTTGACATCCCATTAGAGCTTAGCAATTTAAACGTGAATGATACGCGAGTCCAAGATTCTTGCGCTGAAAAATTGTATGCTATGTAGCTAATCATTGTTCGTTAGGAAGTAGAACACTTTCAGAATTCCTGGCGTCCATCTCTTGAGTCAGACCCGGTTCTAATGATTCTGCTGGCCATTTCTATGAAGAGCCAACGACCGCGGTGGTCGCACCAGCTCACAGCAGTCAACTTCAGTCTGGAACCTTGTCTGATCGACCGATGGGCACCTCAGAAGACGGCTACACGCCACGGTTCTTGTCAGCAGTGACCTGTCCCTAATCAGATAGAAAACGCCGTTCGTCGTAAAGAGGCCGATGCCATGAAGTAGACCACGCCATCAGCTCTTCTTCCTGCATTACCCACAACGCCCGGCCTTCTTTTCAACACGGGGCCGGGTTTTAGACGCATTCGAATGTTTCCCAAAATGGCCACCAGGGACCGCTAGGTGGGCCGGTCCAGGCGGGCGGAAGGTGGCGCCGGGGCGCGCACCAGCTCGGCGCGGCGGCGCGGCGGACCAATAGGGCAGGCGGGCATCGCTCGCCGCTGAGCATGTGGAGCACGCGCTGAATCACACCCGGGCGACCACAGGTGCGGAACATTGGGGCCGGGCGACACCGCACACGGCCTGGTCTCGAGCATCACGGCCGGCGCGTGACGCGCGGACTCCGAAGCTCCGCGAGAGAGCCTGAATCAAGCAATCGCCTCTAGTTGCGGTAGAGGTGACTCTTGGTGAGGCTCTGGGATGGGATCGTCCAAACGGACGCGCTGAGGTAACTCACTACGGCTAGCTGCTGGAAAACAAAGGAGAACTGATGGCTCCGGCTCGTTATTGTAAAGCGAAGCACTTTCGAAAGGAAATGGGCGCACAAGCCTGTTGGGTTCGGCTCAACCGACGCTCCCGATAGGCCGAGTCACGCGGCTAATGACCGGAGAGGGCCAGACTGGCAATGGAAAGCTGCTACATGTCAGACACGATGAAGCAACGGTACTTAACTGGAAGGACGGAGGACAAGGCTCCAGAAATCCCTTGTAGCTTTCTGGAGTATCTGCTTGAAATCCGGCCTTTACATAACGACTTCGAGGCAAAAGTGGGACGCCTGGCCTTACATGTAGTACATGCCAAACTTAACAGAACTGCCTCCCATAAATGCCCCCCCAAAACCCTGCCTCCACCTTGATTGCACGGAGGACCTAGATATTCCCTGGGGCTTATATATCTACAAACAGGGGCCCAGCCAGGATTTTTACAAATAAAAAAAACGCAGGTTCTTAATATTCTGCCGGCCGCCATCGATGGCGAAATAACAGAAAATGCGGACCAAAGGCTTCCCCATCCTTGGCTGCGTCCCTGTGTATGATCCAAGACTGAGCCGTCGCCTCTTCCAGCGTCCACGGCAGCGCCGGGGAGCCGACGCCTGCGGGCGTACCGGTCGGCCGGCGCCGGCGCGGTCGGCCGGTCGGCCGGTCGGTGACCCGACGGGAGGCAGCCGTGCGTCCGCGGCCCGGCTGAGCTGCGGTTGCTCGCGCCTCTGCCCCTGACGCCAGACGATGCGGGCTGCGGCCGCGGACGGTACGGCGGACCGGGTGATGGCCCAGGCCGCCGGCGCCGACTGCGGGTCGTGTCGAGCACGCCGAACTGGACCGTGAAACCATACCAGTGGGGTCTGCAGCTGCCGCGTGCTCTGGCGCTCCCCAGAGTTGGCTCTTGCTGTCTGGAGGCCCGCTCCACTTGGTTGCAAAGTGATGACCTTGATGGATCGGTGGCGGTGTGTGTCATCAGCCCCTCCCCACGCCAGCGGCGAAGGAGGGCTGAGTCTGTTGGGTCCGGCTCGTCAGGGTTCTGGGTCTGCCCGCCCGAGCCGCCAGGAGCGGGGTCTGTTCCATCAGGGGAGGCTTCCGGCCCAGTCAGGGACTTCAGGGAGAGGGTCTGCCCGGCCGGACCTAAAAGGTGCTCTGGGTGGTCAGGCCGGGGACTATCAGGCTGCTGAATCTGCCCGGCCGAGGTCTCTCAGAGTGATAATTTACCCGGCCGCAGGCCCTTCAGAAGAGACCCGGTCATGCTGCTGGTTCTGTCCGGTCAGTTCACGTCAGGGTGACGGTTTGCCAGGTCGGTGCTCGTCTGATTGCTTACTCTGCCCGGCCAGGACTCGTCAGACTGCTGGTCATGCCAGGCCGGACCGAGCTGTGCCGCCGTCTCTGACGCAGGGACGTCGGGAGAACCTGTGCCCCTCCTGCGGACCGTTGACGCCAGGGGGCAGGGGTCAGAGCGACCCACCTCGAGCCGGCAATACCGGCGGGCAAGGCGCGTGCCGCCACTTTCGCCCGCGGCGGCGGTGGTCGAGCCGCGTCGCGGCCGCGGCCGCGGCGGGAAGCGGCGCGTCACGGCCGGGCGCGCGCCGCCGCGCCCGCCGCCAACAACAGATCTTATTACTGTATTTGTGGCACGGGACACGCGGCCGGGGCTTCCACAAAAGACGCCGCCGCCCGGCCGCGGCGGCAGTGCACACGGACGAGAAAGTCGGCCCGGCTATGTTGAGCTGGACACGCCGACTGGGAGGCGCGTGCAGCGCGAGGAATTGGAGCGCGCCCGACGCCACCCCGGGCGGGGACGACCCCGGCGCACGGCAGGCGTGTCGCAACAGGCGGTCACAGCGGACTGGTGCGGGGGCGGCGGCCGCCAACAGGTGGCGCTCGCACGCGGACGGTGTTGATGCAGGAAATGGTACACCGGACGCGGCGGCATACACATGCAACAGCGGCATTACGGGATTGTCTTTAAATACCTATCACCAGACTAAATCTTACTTGGGAGAGCTGCACACAGGCGAAAACCTCATTTGAAACCTCAATCATGTTGGGGCGTTTGTGGTGCATGCACGTCAGCACTAACTCAGGTGTTTTTTTGTGTGTGTTTTTTTTAGGGGACCCTCCAGTCTGCTCTCTGACACAAATTTCCATATTTGAAGACTATTGCCGTTTGAAGTGTTAGGGATGCCGTTTTGCCGGTTCTCTCCGTTCCCTGCTATTTTTTTGAAACATCAGAGACACCGGTTGCAAATGCAGAAAACAGTGCGGCAAACAGGACGATGCGTTTGATGCGGGGAAATAATTTTGCAATGATAATAGCCACGGCAGCAAGTCCATGGGGCCATGCAGATGTGTAAATGCCAGCGGCGATCCTAATTACTGGTCGTTGGCATCTTGCATTACCAGTTTGCAAAAGGATGTTGAGTCATTGACAGTTAATCTCAGGATGTGACCTTTCATCTACAGATGGGAAGGACTTGATCGCAATTATCTGCAGATGGGAAGGACTCGATCGCAAGATTGTAAACCCCGAGCAGTGCATCATTTTAGGAGGGCTGGACAAAACTGTTCGCGATCCGTTTGAAATACGGTTGTGATTTTGAGTTGAATTATGAACTGTTGCGGCCTTCACAATGCAATAAGAGCTTCAAATGTCTTTCAGCAATAGGATTTCTTTGAATATACATTTCTTCCCTTTTTTGCTCTTATAAGGAAGCTGGAAAAGATGTTATGGTGAGTCAGTCACAAAAGCTCTTTTTCAGCACAACGGGTCGGTCGCAGGATGTAAAATGCGTCTTAATTAAATGTATTTAGCTCGTTATTAACGCGACGCCACTTTCACAACCGTAGTCTGTCCAGTGCAAACGCGAGAAAGTGGTGCCAATCAACGTCAGGCAACCCTTCCAATTCGTACATCCGTCCGTTGCAAAGTGTGGCTCTGAATTGCGTAGCAGACTTCGAGTATGAAAGATTCCAAGCCGATGCGCACCTGCAAGTACACTCTTGAATCAGGGCTTCAGTCGGAGCTGTGTCCCTGCTGGTAAACGAAGACGAAGTAGGCAGGCCACCCCTTTGACGCCGTTCTTAAAAAGCACCGCACCGGCGCGTGATGCACGTGCAGCGGCGGTCAGCATGATTCTCTGTGACGCATCACCGCTGTCCTATGACACGAATGGTGCGCGGCTGTGCTGTATGTTGCTTTTGTTTGACCGTGATTTGTTGCGATTAGATAAGACGATCCTGTTAGCTAATTCCTCGTAGAAAAACCAGGAGAAAAGAGAGATAGATGTATCGATTTTTCGGTGACATGTCTTTACCAAGACGAACAGCAGTGGTGTCCACAACAATGACTACTAATATTCGTTAGGATAAAGGCACGTAGCCGAAATATCAATACGTCTATCTTTCCTTTCACCCAAGTATTCTACGAGTAATAAGGCTAACAGGTTACAGGTTAACAAGCTCACATAGGGCTGCTGTCTTGTCTGTATGCATAATGTTGCCCGCAAATGCCGATAACAATTTCCGTTATTTGGTTGCGGTTCATGGTTTGCACAGTGGAACCTATCGCCCACCGAGGGATTGAGGACTTGATTTGTTATTCTCCTATAAAACGGCTTAAGGATTGGACTGCGACCCCTTTAAAAACGGCCTTACCCTACCATGCCTCACATACGCATATGGACCATTAAAGTTCAATCCAGGATCTTTTAGTGCAGTGTTCCCATTTTGTCGCTAAAATATGTTATGCGTTCGAGAACTGCACGCACTGTATGTCCAAAAAAGCCTGGAATGTCTCCACAGCCAAAGTGACGCTAAATCCACAACAGTCTGAAGTGCGTAGCCGAGCCGGGGCTTCAAGAATTAAATGGTTGGAACACGTGTTCCTCGGAATGGTCCACGCCCGGGCAGTACCCGCCGTCCCCTGGTCGCGGCTTTGGCACGGGACGCGCAGTGGTGCATGCAACAAGCCGTTCCAAACAATGGCGCCTTGAATGGGCGCCGACGAGCGCTACGCCGCCAGACTCCGCGGCACCGATGTACGTCCATGTTAGACATGTTCTGCCCGTTACAGGTATGCTGGTATTGTCGACGTGCATTGTGGTGCATGATGAAAATGTCTTGCACTTCCTCTTCTAACCTAATCCACAGGGCCTTGCTGCGCGGGGGCGGTACTGGTAACGTAGATTAAAAAGGAGACAATGGTGCTATAGGACAGCCATCAGATTTGTCCTTTCTTCTGCATCCATGTCAGCGGTGTGGTACGTGTCAGCGGTAATGTATCTAAGCAAGAACATTACTGCTCTCAAAAGATAGTCAGTTTGTTGATAACGAAAAACCCCCAACCTTGCCATCACTAAAGCAATGGTTGAACCGTTTCAAGCGCTGTTCGGCAGAAACAACGTGATACTATATCATGAATAGGTTTATCTCTCCTGGTTGGGCCGTTCGTGTTAAATAATAAAAAATAACAGCGTTAAATAATATAATAAATAAATATAGATTAATGAATAACCAAATCGATAAACAATAAATTAATAAAGTATTAATAATCATTAAATAATTAATAGATTAATAATAACTATTAAATAATCAATAGATTAAATAATAAATAAATAATAACAGCGTTGCCATACTTTTTACATCAAACTTTCAACATGAAAAACGGCGAAACAAGACATAAGTACCCTGAATATTCATTCAACACTCATGCGTCGCGGGGCGGTTTTCGTTCCAAGTCACCTCTTCAGTTCCATGAAAGCGCTCCGCCCGCGAAAAAAAGTTAGCGAAATTGCGAAGAAAACTTCGCATGCGTTGTCTTGGTATCGAACTAGGTGGTTATGAGGAAATGCAAATGCCTACTACCCTGACACCCCGCGGCCCGCTACTACAGTCGGCTTTGGAGAGACCATTGGAGAATAACATACAGGTCTTTCGGAAGTGTCTGAGTGCATCGTACCCACATCCCGCTTGGATGCAGCTCGATTGCTCCGAAAAGATCACTCAGTGTGACATGTCTGCTGCCCATCCAGATAAACAACCATGACATGGTTATCGCACGAGGTGTGCCGCCGCGGAACGGATCCGGAGCCGGCGCGCTCTTCTGAGGAGCGAGGTGGCCCCTCACCCCGCCTTCGCCAACGACACAATGCAAGGAGCCGTGCTTAATCGGACCCGTTTAGGATAAGCCAAAACATCAAACTCGCCCAGACATACTTGAGTGGAAGCCAAGTACGTCTCTGATCCCAGCAGCGGTCACGCTCCGGTGTGGGGTCAATTTCATCCTCGAAGGCTTTCCCGAAAAAAGCTTCCCAACGGCGTGACGGAGTCGCGCCGTTCTTTCCACAGCTATAGCCAATTGAGTGGCCAACCTTTTGGTGCCAAAAAATGGATGACTTTGCAAGGATGTACCTTTCTTGAACTACAGCAGGTCAAAGACAGGTCGTGACAGTCAGCAAAGGTAATTCTCCAGGAATCTTTCAATATGACGAGACAACGTGATGTTAGACGAATTCATACCACTTTAAGATGGTGGGTTAAGAAACAGGATCATTGCAATTAGGGTTACGACTCATTCCATAGACCTTGGGTTACGTAAGAAGTCAGATAAAGGTAGAAAATAAGCCTCTTTATGCATGTTAATCTTGCCTTGTAAAGGTAGGTTTTGTCGCTCACTTTGAAAATCATGCTTCACTTCGTCAAAATATTTATTGTCTTGACTTCATCAAGCTCAGGGGAGGTAACTGACCTGAAATGACCTCAATCAACGGTTTGCCTTAAGAAGCATACCGTCCAGGATTATATTTGGAGCCAATGGCAGATTCGGATATCAAAAAAAATCCCGCAGGTCTTTGGCTTTTTTACCTTATTGAGGCCAGATAAGGTCACTGCCCTAGCATGAATACCACTGGCATTTTGCTGATAAGCGGTCTATGGATCAAGGCTGGCCACGTGGGGAGATCACAGGGCACACCGGAAACCGACTGGAGATTGACGTTACTCGACCTTATTTGACCCGAAAGTCACGAATTCAAGACCTTTAAAACTTGACACGGGTGAGTTCAAACTGGACCCTCCGTACCCTGTGAATTTGGTGCCTTTTATAAATCTCAGGGAAGCAAAATTGCTTCCCTCCCCAACCGATTGCGGCGCATTTAACCGGCCGCCCGGACACGTGTCAAATCCGGGTCATAAAGCACTCGTTGCACGAAATTGGCGATCCCATAGAGGTAAAAGACAGGCATGGGAGACCTCAAGATCTTTCCCTTACATGTCATTATTGTTTTTAGCTCGCTGGTACGTATTATGCGTAGTGTACTGGCAATAGCATTTCTTAAAGACGCGGGGGGAGGCCGCGCCAGATTTGTAATGCAAACAGCAGGAGTCTGCATGTCTTAAAGTAGAAACGACAAAGTGCATGCAATTGAGTTCACAACCAACAACAAAAATATCAGCACATGATACGAGTAGTGGTCTCGTGGTCGTACCCGTTCCTCCTGCATCTCCAACAATAGTGAGACGCCTTCCTCACGTGACCTCCGTGACCGCTCTAGCTCACCCCACGCCCTCCCCACGTGACCTCCGTGACCGCTCCAGTTCACCTCACGCCCTCCCCACGTGACCTCCGCGTCCGCCCCAGCTCATCCCACGCCCTCCCCACGTGACCTCCGTGTCCGCTCCAGCTCACCCCACGCCCTCCCCACGTGACCTCCGTGACCGCTCCAGCTCACCTCGGCGCCACTGTCTGCGTCGGGTCTGCATGTTCAGCATCTCCGGGCCGGCTGCAGGTCAGCGCTGGTCCACGCGAGCAGATCCCGGGCCGCCGCCGCACCGTCCCGCCACAGTGCCGGCCGAGTCACGTCCGAAAACTGCGCTGACAGATCCTCTTGGTCACGCAGGTCCCTCGTCTGCGTCTGGCAGGTCCTCAGCCTGAGCCTGACCGATCATCAGCCCTGTCTGGCGGATCCTCAGCCTCCGTCTGGCCAATCCTCAGCCTCCGCCAGAAAGATCCTCGGCCTGTGCCTGGCAGATTACCCGCCAACGCCAGGTGGGTCTTCAGCCAGCGCCTGGCCGATGCTCAGCCTCCGCCTTGCCGATCCCCAGCCTGCACCAGACGGACCCTCAGCGCGCGCCTTTCAGCGTCTCACTGCAGCCGGGCGTCCCCGGAACAGGCTACGGAGCGCGTCACACACGGTGCCCGGGTCTAACTGGATCGTGGCGCGCCCCGCGGCGCGGAAAGCGCGCGAGCTGCCATGACCGGCGGCTCATTAAAATACCGCTGCGTGTCCCTTTATGGTGTCCGACACCGCACTGCGGTGCACGGCCGGCCGAAACCCCGTCTGAGGCCGCTGCGAGGGCATCGCATGTCGTCCCTAGTAACGAGCGCGATGTCAGGCGGGAGTTGCGGTCGCTCCCTTCAGCTGTTCGGCACGTGGACGGGCAACATGCTGCCGACCGATGCTCTCGCCTTCTGTCGTAGCGTTTCGACTTTAGGTGTTTGTATTCCTGCCGGAGGGTAAGCGCTGCCTGAAGGCGCGGCGCCTGTGGCGGCGCAGAGCCGTGAATCGTACCTGCCGGGTCGGAGAGTTTCCAGCAGTTTGAGGTATGACGGCGTCAGCTAATTAGTCCCAGTCACTCCAGTACCATTCAACGCCCGACGCACTTGCGGTTTCCGTAACTGTCACCAGCGGGAGCTGGGCGGCGCCAACGGTGAAGCGTGGGATAGCGTTAAACGTAAGCGCCCCTTTGGAGGAGGGCGCGTGACAGGGCAGTTGTAGTAGGACAGCAATAAGACTGGAATGTGCGGTATTCAGCGGTACGACGACCGAAGCCGAACACGTTTGTGTGCGACAGAGGTGGGGAGGGAAAGAACCTGGCCCGGCTCTTGCTGCAGCCAAAAAGCTCACAAATGACTGAGAATCACGGGAAGGTGACAGGCACGCATGCAGAGCAGTGGTTAGGCGGCCAAGTTCTGAATTAGTTGATACAAACTAAAGAAGTTAGAGCTTCCGGCACGATGCGAGCAGTTCTGGATCCGCGTATTTGTGGCCCGTCATCCCTGACGTGAATATAAAGACGGACGTTGCAGCGTTTGTGAGCCACCGGTATGCATCGATCAATGTCATCCAGTAATGTCGTAACACCGCATTTAAAATGAGACGCCGCAAATAACCAATTGCAGGGTTGACAACTGAAATCGCACAGGCACCAGGTTATTTAATGGTATCCACATTTCACTTCCAAATGCTTAGCTAAATGCTGTACGCCATCGACAATGTCTGTAATTTCCTCTTGCGTACTGCTTTTGAAACAATAGTAAAACAGCACGGAGAGGGCAACTAAAAAACCGTGCCGTGGCATTATAAGGCAACTACAAATATTTCGTTGGAGGTCATTCCAAGACTGGCATCGGTCGACTGCGGCGGTGGCACCAGCCGTTTGCAACAGCAAGGACGCCGATACCAAACATCTCTGCAAAGCATGCCATTACATTTTCGCACACACAAAAAATGGAGGGAGGCGTATTGACACAGGTTTCACTCCTAAGCAGACCTTGGCAAAGTCTGCTGCTGGTGCTAATGTGCTGTAGCCGCTGCATTGTTCCAAGCGCTGGGGTGTTCAAAGCAGCGAGATTCCTCGAGCATAACGCCATGGCCAGGTCACGATGTTCGTGCGACTCTCTACTTTTTAAGCCCACTGCTTGGAGTTCATCAGTGAGAGGCCGGCAGTACACGGAATCGGCATGGTGCAGCTTGTCATCGCTTGCTTTGTTAGTTCGTGTTTGAAGATATCATGTCAGGAAGTGGAATGTCACCCTGGACTTCATACAGAAGCCCTGAATCAGCATTCTATGAGCTAGCCCAGGTCGTAATCACCATCCCCTGCCGCAACCGAGGGTCCAAACACTAGGCCCTATTACCCAGCGGCGCCGCAAGCACGTGAGTCAGACCGTGCATACCGCGTTAAAAAAGAACGCGATGCGTACCATCGCATCGTGCGTGATCACTGTATTCACTCTCTTCCAAGCAAAAACGACAATAAACTGATAGGCATAGAACGAAGGTAAAGCAGCGTATTTAAAGCCCGCTTTGCTCTCCGAAGAGAGCAGAGTATTGTCAAACGCTGCGAAGCTCCTGAATGACCGTAATGCCCCGGCATTCACCCATCTTGCTTAATGTGGCACTCAGAATAGCCCAAAGCGTTAAAGCGATGTGAAAAGTCTGGAATACGTCATACCTTTACCTAATGAATGAACCGGTTCAAACTAATCAAATACTCTTCCAAGACATGCATGCTAATTCACCGCAAGTCAAAGGGAATGTTCCACATGTAGCGATATTGAAGCAAGCATCAGATATGTTAAAACAAGCTCACCTAAAAATGTTGGTGTGCTACTAAATGGAAACAGATTGTTCTAGACCGCACAATGTCTGTGTTTAGAAAATGTGATCTTCCATACGTCATTGTTTAATAGCGTCATCGTACTTTGTACGACATTGATTGGGAGTCAATTGACGTCCTTTTATCTGGAAATCGTGTTCACGAACGCGAGTTATGAACGATTAGACGATTTTATTAATTTCGACGTTGATCGCTACATGGCCAGTGGAATGGCAGGATTTAAATGATGTTTTTATGGCGTCATGGATATCTGGGTAACCTTGAAATAGTCTCCGCGAAAAAGTTACACATCTTAGCGGGCGGGTAGCTCAAAAACTAGAGGGGGCGTATTTTTTAAGAAGGGGAGAACTGTTAACTGTACCGAATGATCTTCAAGATGCTATTCAGTTCAGCCCATACAAATAAAGACCACTCTGTTTTAAAAGAAATAAACATTTCATTGCGAAGGTTCTCGATGGAATCAGTAGCGCAGGGCAGGGGGGCGCATGGGCACGTGCCCCCCCCCCCCCGCCCCTAGGTTCCGAAGGGCCCCGAAGGGTCCCTCGGAATCTGCAATTAAGGACTCAAAAAGCCAGCCAAAGGCCTCATTCAGGGACCCTCGGTCCCAAGGGCCGGGCAACCAGATGCCAGCCAGAGAACCCTGTACGCTGATCGAGGCCCACTGAGTCGAAAACGGCCTACATTAGATCAGACGCCGCCATGTACACACAGACGGCTCCTTGGTTGGCATGGGCCTGAGGGCCCATTTCCCAAGCAGGTGACAAAAGCCGGAGCCAGAGAGATTTACATTGCCGGGGCCCCACAGCCCCTAGCAGTGGCCCTGTGTCGTCAAGGGGCCCCGAGTCGGCCACAGACAGTGTTCGAGGAGGACCGAAGAGCCTAGAGGGCCGACTCGGTCCAACGATCAAAGGCCCGATTGGAGGGTCTAAGGGCCGTAAATGGCTGAACGAGTCTTGTTAATGGGCCACCCCCTGCGACGATGGATCCTCAGATAACGATCAGAGGGTCCTTTGCGCTATCGGGGATCCCCTGAGTCGATATGAGCATATATGTCGATCATGTACCACCGTACCACATAGTCGGCTGGGTGACAGAATGGGCCCTGAGTACCCACTTCCCGATCAGCTATAAAGCCGGTGCCAGTGATATACACTGGTCGCGGGCCTTGTACCTGTCAGGGTTCCACAGCGCCTAACAGAGGACCCTCGTGCTCACGAGGGCCCCGGGCCGACAAGGGAAGTGTTCGTTGAGGCCCGAAGAGTCGCCTGGGCTGCCCACTGGAACCTAAGATCAAACGCCCGGTTAGAGTGCATAAGGGCCCGAAGGACGGGATGTAGGTCACATAAAGAATCGTAGCCCGCGGGTCGTGACCTAAAATATCAGTCAGACATCCTCTAGCACCGTTTAAGGCGCCGACCAAGTTTCGATGAGACCGGAAGAGGGGCCCGGTCGGCAGACCGGCAACCAATGATCAAGGACTCGATTGGAAAGTATAAGGACCGGAAGCATTGACTGTAGGTCACATAAATAAGTGCGACCTGCAGGATCGTAACCTGAAATACCAGTCAGAGATTTTGTTTGCACATTTGAGGCCTCCGGAGACAATGCGGGGGCGTCTTTGAGGCCTCCGGAGACAATGCGGGGCCGTCTCAGCCGGTCAGAGGCCACGAACACGGACAGTCGGCTCATGTTCGGTCTGAGCCCGTGAGACCCATTTCCCGAGCAGAAACGAGGCCCGGGTCCGCGATTTGCAATGTTCGGGGTCCTTGACGCAATGAGGGGACTCCTGTGTCCGGTAAGGGGCCACAGTTGCCGAACAGGTGTCCCTGGGGCGGGCAAGTTGGCCCCGAGTCGGAGTCCTGTTTAAGGGGCCCGAAGAGTTCCCGAAGGGTCTCTTGAGACCAAAGATCAAGAGCCCAATGGGATAGTTCAAGGATCCGAAGGGCTGACTGTCGGTCACATTTAGGACCCCCGCCCAAAGGGCCGTGATCTCAAATGTCAGGAAGATGATCTCTTGTATCGCTAGGGCACCCCTGAGACAGAGCGTTCCTCTGTTTCAGCCAGAGATCACGAACAACGAACAGTCAGCTCCGTGTTGGTCTGAACTCTGGGGACCCATTACCCAAGCAGGAACAAGGCCAGGCCCGCGACTTACATCGGTCCGGCTCCTGTATCGTTCTGGGGCCTACGGCGGCTTAACAGGGTATTCTGTGAGAACAAGGGGCCCCAAATCAGCCACGAAAGGTTTGTTCAGCAAGGACAGGAACGGGAGCCCCGAATGGCAGAGGGTCTCTTGCGTTGGCCAGGGCCCTCTGACAATGGGAGGAAATAAGAACTTATGATCAGTGTTCACATTGAAGCAACAAGAGAAGTCGTCGTGCCAGTCGGGCCCCTGGTACCGAACAGTGGTCCCTCCAACCCGTTTCCAGCCTGGGCCCGTTAAGCCGGACTGGAGCTATGTGCCAACTTATTTGACCACTTGCGGTGAGCAGGAATGTCGTTGGGTTAATGACGGTTCACGCGTCGATCACGGGGTCAACTACGCGGGTCAAAGGCCTCCCACGTCAGGGAGCGGACCAATTTGTGTGCTCATTTGCTATGGATACATAACAAAATTCATGTGCTAAGGTGACAAACGGGTCATATTCGGCGATTTTTTTTGGGGGGGGGCTTTTATTATTAGGGGACACCCTTTGTCAATCACGTGCCCCACCTTGCCAAGGCTCTGGCTTGCACCCCTGCATGACATGTGAACAATTAACTTTCGCCGCGTCAGATGCTCAGTGGCCCGGTAACTACACGGGTCACTTTTTGAGAATGGATGTGGTTCGTCGTTATACATGCCCAGAACACCGAGACCAATCTTGTGTAGCACGGAAGGCGACCACTTGGTTTAATATCTAATAAACGCATTAAACATAGTCGAGTTGAAAGTTAAAAGCGCTACGCACCATGCACAGATCGGCTATCCACTGTGTGACATCTGCGCGAGTAAGAATTATATATATTTATATATATTTATATATATATATATGCATATATACATATATATATATATATATATATATATATATATATATACGCCGCCTTAAGAATGGGTCGTGGAGGGGTAACTGGTGTGGGGCTGCAAGCAATGTGACAAATAATACAGTTCTGCTTGGAGCTGAGCTTCTGCTTCGCTGCTTCAACAACTTATTTGACGTGTAGAACAGCGGGAAACACAATTTCGCACCAGGCGGCAGTGCTCGAGACATGTCATTTGGATGCACTACCTATAGGTATGTTCCCAACGCTGTCTTACAATAATGACCAGTTTACTCTCACACCTGGCAGCGTACCTGGCGATCCATGACAATGATTGCTGCAAACCCAAACACCTCATCGCAGGAATGCTACATAGCATTCTTTTGGGGGAGGGCTGAGGCCCTGAATGCTGAAGTGAACCCCCTCCATGCTCTTCTAACCCCTCGCCCGATACATATGAGCAAAAAAGGGAATACTGGGCCGATGAAAGGCAGCCAGTGTCTGAACTGCCGGTTCACTAAATCCCAAACACATCACTGTCTGTACTATCATCATCGTTTGTTATTGCTATCACTATCATGTCGGCTTCAACTGTGAAGTAACTTCCTAGCATCAAAATAATTTTGGAGCTGACCAAATTTTTCAATTTCATTTCTATATCGGTTGACGCAAATCAGAGTGGTTTAAAATCCGGGAGCCAATCAGGGTTGAAGGTAGGTTAGGCTAGCTTTATCGGCTTAGGCCTCCCCCCGAAAAAAAATTAGTTTCACCCCTGCCTCGGCAAGAGTTCTTTCACTTCGTCCTGTTCGAACACAACCTCGCCAATTTGATAGCTTACCACGTGAGTTGTCGAAACCTTGCTTCCTATGATTAGGATCCATTCCCATGGCATGTCGGACCAAATAGTGGCCCCGCTCGCACTGCCCGCCCCACCACAGATAAGGGAGGCCTGCAGACTACTGAACACCGTGACTGGGCAGGAGGGAGGGGGGGGGGGGGCTGCACGGCAGCTCATGCTCCCCTCATCCAAGCGGACTGAATATCACGGAAGGGCAGTTAGTCGCAGACACGGACGGCACTGGATCGCTGGGCCTTCCTTCTTGGGAAATTAAGGCTAGCTATGCCATGGAAACCTGAACCGGAAGAAACCGAAACCGCATCACACCAATGCTGACATCTTCGCCTGGCTGGGATCATGTTGATGAGTTCCTAAATGAGTTTAAGCAGTGACTCGCGATTTTCACAATCGTTGCCACGTCAGAGCCCTGATGTCACGCGCATGAACGAAACGTATTTTCGCGAACGCCTGTGAAAAATGTGAGGACAAAGCATAAGAATCGGTCTGAATTCCTGGTTTACACGGTTCTGAGTGTATTACCTACGGCGCTGGTCACCATCCCTCATGCATGCCTTTCGAGCATCGGATTCGACGAATTCGAGGCTGGGCCGAGATCTGAGCCGATACCCAGCCACGCACGGATTTGTATCCAGGCGTGCGCATGCTGCTAAGTTCGACAGCGCCTAGCCTTTTCACACTATTCCTGGCATCCATCTGCTCCTACGGAGGTGCTCTCTCAAAGTGACATCTGGCTATAACTGTAGCAGCTTTAAAGCGAGGCAAGCCTCGAATACTAGACTGCATAAACCTCCAGAAGTCTATGCGCTGGACTTTGGTCTGTCTCGCGAAACCTACTGGCACGGCCAACGGACGCCACAAGCAATGCGCACAACGTGTGTGATCGAATTACTGTGCCTTTGTTTTCAGAATGAATGTGTGTAGGCAGAGGTCGAAGCCAATCTCCATGGGGCGCGTAGATCCATGGCGACTACGATAACTGTTTTCTCTATGGCATCATATGCTGTACCCGATTCTAGATGGACTGCTACCTACGCCTAAGCAGCCCCCTCACTACTACGACGGTTCATCCACTTGTATGTATGCGATTTTCCAGAACACCACCGTTTGTTTAAAACCTACCTGCTGTTGATTCGGTCACATTTAGGAATTCTTGCATTTTAAAGCTTACCTTGGCTGGTGACTCCTGAGAGCATGGAGAGCAAGATGGAAACGCCAACCACCGGACATTGGGGCTGAGCTGTTCCTTCTGGACGACGGACCTGCTCAAACACCGTCCCGTGTGTCCACTGTTATTCAGTCTCGTTGTTTCATCACCCATAGTTCTTCCTTCACCCACCAACGGCCGTCGCACAGGCACAGCTACCATGGCTGCCTGCCGTGGTGTGTACCATGCTCACGCTTCACTCTTCCAACCACGCGAGCGACCAGCCCCTGTCCGCACCGCTCGCTCCACATACTGTCGAGCTCTGCTGGCGCGGAGGTGCCCGCGGTGTCGACGCGCACGCGCCACGGTTCAGAGGGCACCTCCGCACGGGGGACGCGTGCCGGCCAAGTGTGGCGGCCTCTGGCGAGCGGCGCCTGACGCCGCCTGCGGACCACCTGCCCGGATCGGCGGGCTTCGGCCGACCGCGGTCGATCGGCGGTACGCCCGCCCGCGCGCCCCAGCCGTCGACGGGCGGGACGCCGATGCGAAAAGCCAACCAGGACGGGGTAAACGGACGGCTGTGCCGACGCGCGCATAGCCTACCGCGGCGGTTTAATTTTTGCGCTTGCGGCGTGTTATTGCAGAACACACGGCTTCTTCGCGTTGAAGCAGTTAGGCTCTAAATGTGATGATTTATAGGTGTGGGCTTGAAAAGACATTAGGAATTTGTGGGTGAGAGAATATTTCATGATAAAATTTCCGTGGAGGCCAGGGGGAAATGCACGGCACGTGCATACTCTTTAAGCACATCAGGTGGATGGAGTGGGCCATATCAACAGCACATTGATAAGTCAGTAGTAGCCTTATTCCTTGTAGAAAACCAGATTCGTCTCGATCATGTTGCCGTAACATCAACGCATGTATCTCTCCATTCTCCTGTTTTTTTTGCGAGGGATAAGACTGTGACTACTGTCTTATCTATATGCATAATGTTCCTCGCAAATGCGCTTGACAACTTGCGTAATTTTCAACAGCACATCGTTGAAAAATGCAATACACAGTGATTTAATGTCAGTTTACACAGCAAAACTGTGTGCAAAAGTTAACTTGGCGTAATGCCACGCGGCGCAAATTTGTCCTGCATGGAATATGCAGTTTGTGCGCGCGTTTTAAGTCCAAACCAGTCCAAAATTCCTTCGGCATTCAAGTTCAACGGTCGGTGGATAGACAGCTGCTCCCTTTGGATCAAAATCCCCATCGACACGCCCGAGCACCAGTGCTACTAAACGCTTGAGCTTCCTATGCCATAGTGTTGGCAAAACCTCTCTGTATGGCTATGGCCTCCATGGCAAATCGTGTTTAAGTTGCTTCTTTTTATGTACACCATTATGCTGATATTCAAACTTCCAAAGTTGAGGGCATTTCTTCTCTGCTTCTTAAAATCCGTGGCCTCCGCTGTACAGTCATTAAGTCCTAGGTGAACTCAATTGCGTCTGGTCTTCATTCCTTGCCGTTTCCAGGAGGGGAGTGCGAAGTCTACGCGCCCTCTCTAGCATCACTCCCCTCCTGCGGGGAAGCACGGTCCGCTGGGCAGAGGCATTCGAGGAGGCGCCACAGGTCAGCAACCCAGAGTGCGCAGCGGAAGCACCAGTGGACATCGCTGGGGTCATCGCTGGGATCATTATCGCAGGCATCGATTGACTCAGAAAGTTGTCCTACTGAATTTTACGTGACTGTTTTCAGTAGCTGAAAGTATTTCTTAAAATACATAAAAGATTCTACGAACACCAATGCAATTACAGCATGACGCGGGTCTTTGGCGAGAGAGCAGTGCCATCTGTCAAACAGTTTTTGCTCTTTCGGTACCATGCAGTATAGGTGTCGCTAGTATCAGCTTGGCGCCAGCACTGTTGAACTATGCGTGATAGAAACACCTCAAGGTACACGCACTCGCGAATAGCAAAAAAAAGGCGCACGCCCAGAGCTCAATATAAAAGTGCACTGAAAAACCTAGAGGCAGAAGTTCGTCTGGTGTGTTGAACAGAACAAAATATGACTGTTGGGGCCGGCTAAAACGCGTCATTCGCAGCTGGAAATTCAATTCCCGCGAGAAGTTAACGCGCATTCGACACCCTGGACCAGGCACGCAGCTGGAGCCTTGGAAAGGGGGGGGGGGCGGGCACAGGGTTGAAAAAAGCCTCTTCCCTGTTAATGCGGAGGCCCCACCAAAAAATCGCTAGATATGGCTCATTCGTTGATGTGGCTATGCTTTTCATTGATATTTCCGTTTTCCCCTTCTATCAGTGCCAGAAACTTCTAGAAAAGATAGCTAACGTGAGATTAATCCTGACTGAATGCCATTCTCACTAAACAGAATAACTCATGCGTTTAACAGTTGCATGAAGTGAAACACCGGCGTCCTCAATGTTATAATGGTCCCGTGGATTGTGTCTAAGCCGATAGAGCTCAGAAACTTCGT